>NW_027413285.1:7500-10000 GCF_048544455.1 Silene latifolia
CGCGATTCGCTAATGCCGTAACGAGGTCATTATCCCTAACACACTAGGACACAACAAAGGTCCGTTGGTGCGGGAAGCAAACCCCATCGTAGCACAACTAGCCGCGAAAACCGAGGGACAATCCGAGCAACGATGCCTTGTCCGGGACATCTCCCCCTAACGCACTAGGATCAATAAAGCTCCGTGGTGCGGGGTCCGACCCTTTCAAAGCACATGTAGCGTCGAAAACCGAGGGACATTCCGAGGGACATTCTAAGCAACGAGGGACATTCCGAGCAACGGGCGTATCAGAATCGGCAATCGAGAAACAAAGCATCGATTAGATTACTTGGTGATCAAACAACGCTCAATAATGGTTTTTCCGGACGCAACAGTACTATTTCGATTAGCGCATCATCGGCTTGGTCTTGGTGAGTATACTCACTAGCAAGCGGACTTCTTCGCTAATTAGGCTTCCACATTGCAATCCGTACTTCGCAACTAAAGATTGTAGCCTTACTCATTAGCACCTAATCACTCCGAGGGAAAACCAAGGGGCAACAATTCTCAAAAGCCGATTTCCGACAAACCCATCATAGCCGCACAAACCGAGGGACATTCCGAGCAACAATGCATTGTCCAGGACATTTCCCCCTAACGCACTAGGATCAATAAAGCTCCGTGGCTGCGGGGGTCCGACCCTTTCAAGGCACATGTAGCGTCGAAAACCGAGGGACATTCCGAGGGACATTCCGATCAACGAGGGACAACCCGGCTCAAGGCGTATCAGAATCGGCAATCGAGAAACAAAGCATCGATTAGATTACATGGTGATCAAACAACGCTCAATAATCGGTTCGGGAAACAATGACTACCCATACATCAGCGCATCATCGGCTTGGTCTTTGTGATAACTCACTAGCAAGCGGATTTCTTCGCTAACGACTCTCTTCATTGCAATCCTTACTTATCGACTAAAGATTGTGGCCTTACTCATTAGCACCTAATCACTCCGAGGGGCAACGATTCTCAAAAGCCGATTTCCGACAAACCTATCACAGCCGCGTAACCGAGGGACAATCCGAGCAACGATAACCGAGGGACATTCCGATCAACGAGGGACAACCGTCATAGAAGGGACCTCCGAGGCGTGGTGATCTTTCAAAAAAAAAACTTTTTAAAAAAAAAATCCGCATCTACTAGAAACCATTAGTCAGCCCACCACATCATTTTACGCGGGTAAAGAAGACAACAGCCCTAGCATTAACGGTTTACCCAAAACTTTTAAAAAAAAAAAAAAAAAAAAGCATACCGCATCTACTATAAACCATTAGTCAGCCCACCACATCATTTTACGCGGGTAAAGAAGACAACGGCCCTAGCATTAACGGTTTACCCGACACTTTTAAAAAAAAAAACCTTTTTAAAAAAAAAAAGTGGGTCTTACTCGATGGCCTTCTCCGTGTACCCGTCACTCCAGCACATCGATGCCCAAACCCGTCATAGAAGAATTTTTTTCGAAATAAATAATTTTTTAAAAAAAAAAAAAAAAGTGGGTCTTACTCGATGGCCTTCTCCGTGTACCCGTCACTCCAGCACATCGATACCCAAACCCGATGTAGAATAATTTTTTTCAAAAAAAATCATAATTTACGGAAGATAAATGTTTTTCACCATGCACCACGCCTCGGACTAAGGGTCTTACTCGAATGCCATCTTTGTGTACCCGTCACTCAAGCCATCGATGCCCAATCTCGTCTATGATAGTTCCCCCGAGACGTGGTGATTTACCACGCCACGGGGTTGTGCGGACTTACACGATGGCCACAATAGCGGCCAACGATGCCGAAACCCGTGTGCCTCTCACGGGCCCCCGAGACGGGATGCATGGCGGAATTTTTTTTTTCTCGATGAAAGGGTCTTGCCATGCCCACGCCTCGGAGTAGGGGTCCTTATGCCTACGGCAACATGCACCATGGTGCCCATCCCAACCGCTATAGCCAACGATGCCGAAACCCGTGTGCACCTCACGGGCCCCCGAGACGGGTTTGCATGGCGAAAAAAAAAAAAAAAATTTTCATCTTAGGGTCTTGCCATGCCCACGCCTCGGAGTAGGGGTCCTTATTCATACGCAAACATGCACCATGGTGCCCAGCCGCTCAAGCTCCTCACTACCCCCTATAGAGGCTTTTTTGATAGTTTTGGTCTTGTAGCATGAAACATTGGGTGTACAGAATAGCGATACGTTTTTGTAACGCCGTTTTGGAGGACCAAATGAGCTTTGATTTGGGAGCTTGATATATGGTTGGAAAGCTAACTTGGAGTACTTGATGCTGGAAAAAAAATTTCGTCATTCGGATTTTTTTTGAAGGAGTTATGGGTCTCCGAATTCGGGTCATTTTTTTCTGACGCGTCTGCTGCCTAGATCTCGGTGTGGGGGGACTTTGGGGGACCAACCACGGATGATATTGTGCAAACCTTGCATTTTTGGGTAGCTAACTTGGAGTAGTTGGTTTTAGGC
>NW_027413285.1:17500-117611 GCF_048544455.1 Silene latifolia
CGTCATTTTTTCAAAAATAGTTTTACGAAAAATAATTTTTTGAAAAAATATTTTATGACAAAAATGGGTCTTACACGATAGCCTAGACACTAGTCAATCTAGTCACCGATGCCCACAACCGTCATAGAAGGGACCTCCGAGGCGTGGTGATTTTTCAAAAAAAAAAAAAAACTTTTTCTAAAAAAGCGAAAGCATACCGCATCCCCTAGAAACCATTAGCCATCCCACCACATCATTTTACGCGGGTAGGAGGACACCGGCCCTAGCATTAACGGTTCACCGGACACTTTTTTTTAAAAAAAAACTTTAAAAAAAAAAAAATGGGTCTTACTCGATGGCCGTCTTCTTGTACCCGTCACTCAAGTCATCGATGCCCAAACCAATCATAGAAGGATTTTTCAAAAAAAAAAAAAAATCGGACGATAAATGTTTTTTCACCATACACCACGCTTCGGACAATGGGTCTTACTCGATGGCCTCCCTCGTGTACCCGTCACTCATGCCATTGATGCCCAATTCCGTCTATGACGTTACCCCCAAGACGTGTTGATTTATCACGACACGGGGTTGTGCAGACTTACACGGTGGCCACAATAGCGGCCAACGATGCCGAAACCCGTGTGCCTCTCACGGGCCCCCAAGACGGGATGCATGGCGGTATTTTTTTCTCGATGAAAGGGTCTTGCCCTGCCCACGCCTCGGAGTAGGGGTCCTTATGCCTACGGCAACATGCACCATGGTGCCCAGCCCAACCGCTATAGCCAACGATGCCGAAACCCGTGTGCCTCTCACGGGCCCCCAAGACGGGTTTGCATGGCGGGAATTTTTTTTTTTTTTTTTTCATCTTAGGGTCTTGCCATGCCCACGCCTCGGAGTAGGGGTCCTTATGCCTACGGCAACATGCACCATGGTGCCCATCCCAACCGCTATAGCCAACGATGCCGAAACCCGTGTGCACCTCACGGGCCCCCGAGACGGGTTTGCATGGCGGAAAAAAAAAAAAAATTTTTTCATCTTAGGGTCTTGCCATGCCCACGCCTCGGAGTAGGGGTCCTTATTCATACGCAAACATGCACCATGGTGCCCAGCCGCTCAAGCTCCTCACTACCCCCTATAGAGGCTTTTTTGATAGTTTTGGTCTTGTAGCATGAAACATTGGGTGTGCAGAATAGCGATACATTTTTGTAACGCCGTTTTGGAGGACCAAATGAGCTTTGATTTGGGAGCACAAAATAAAATTTCGAAATTTTATTTTGAGTTTTGTATGGTTATTGATTTTTACGAGATAAAAACCGATAAAAGGGGATTATTTTAATCAATAATATGAAATGTTTATTTCTGAATATGATAAATTTTTGTAAATTCAAAAATATGTTTTAAAAGTTAAAAGTGAAATTTAAAAATTGATTTCACCTATTTTTGATGTTTATTGGTTTTCAATGGTTAAAAATCGATAAATATCGATTTATTTCACCATAAAATTTATTCGAATTTTTTGGGCCAATTTAGACCTTTGTAGGTCCCTGGAAATGTTCCAATATGTACAATTTATTTTTTTCAAATTTTTCTAATGTTTACAATTATATTTGATTTATTACATAAAAATTATGTTTGTACCGATAAAATTAGCAAATAATATTAATTCAAACTAATTATTTATCAAAAAATTAGTGAGGAATATTTGTTGAGTTCTAAAATATTTTATACAATTAGTTTGAGCTTAAATGAGATTTAAGTGTTGATTGTTGATTTGTAATAGTTAAAAATCGATAAAATCCACAAAATCGAGCAAGATACTTACGATTGTGCTAAGGGGCGATTTTGGCATATTTTTACAACATGTTAAGCATACTATTTATGTTGAATGAATGATTGTCATTTATTTAAAGTATTTATATAATTTGTACCTAGTATGGCCTAGTTATTTTTAATCGTTATTACCCGAAATGAATGGAAATGGCGATTTGTTTGTAATTTAAATACAATCTCGTATCGTCGGTTTGTAATTAATTAATAAATTTTATTTATTTTCTTTTAATTAATGTATAATAGGAATAGTTATGTAATTTGATTATAGTAGTCATTTTTACCGGCGTTTTTGAAAGACGGAGTTTCCACGAGATGATGCTATTTTTGGAAAGGAGTTCCAAATCCCACAAGATGGAGCCATTTTTGGAAGGTGTTCCAATGAAGAGGCAATGAACCAAGAAGTTGGTTTCCGAATTTGTAATACTCTAGTTAATTTTATTAACTAGGCGGCCATACTAGGATTATTTATTTGCTTGCTTGCTTTTATTTGCTGCTCATGCCAAAATTGTCACACGTACACATGCATTTTATTTTTACGATTGTCGATTCATGGTTATTTACATTCGCCGACTTAGTTCACTTATAGGGAATTTATAACTAAATTGACAAGATCTCTCACATTTTTAAAAAATAATTGAGATTAGCCTTATCAACTAGTAACACCTATGAATTCCGTGTTCATTAGGGCAACCACAACGTGGACTTTTTTTTTTACATCGGGTAAGTAGAGTGATGGGATCACATGCGAAAATTGGGTTGGACTCAACGGGATAAGAGTTGTTCCGGGACTAGGGGTGGATTTAGTTGAAATCCGTCAACCGAGAGTTCTAAGGGAAGAATTAGTCAAACGTTGACTTACCGTTATTTTACATAAAGGTGGCATAACATGTTCATTTGATTTTGACTTGGTTTTGACCGAGCTTTGCATGGTTAGTTGAATATATGTATAATATTCATGGTTTGATTTCACCTCTTCAGGTGGATACGTAGGCAGTCCTTTCTTACACAAGAAGGATACAACCACTCCCATAGAAAAGAAGGTAGTTCACAACGGTAAAGTCTTTGATTTTATTCGAAATTTCAACTTTTAATGTGGAAAAACTCAAAATTTATACTCGTAGTATTTAAATAACAACCAAATATTAAAGTTGTTTGCACTAATGTTATCCGTCTATCGCTTTTAGTAAGGACCAATCATATTAATAGCTAAATTGCACTATCAAACCCATGATTAATGTAACACAAATTAAGGCGGAAGCAATACTGTACTACTCCGTAATCATTTGCATTGATTTTTTGTTTTCATATGATTTTTGCTAGTATTTGAATTTGAATTAGTTTTTCGTCTTTTAAAATAATTTTACCTGACTTTATAGTAATAGGTTCAGTCATATACTCATATGTAAATTTTGATTTTTTTTATCTTTATACAAACCTATCCTATTTAAAACTCATTTAAATAATTAATATACATTTGATTTAATTTATGATTTTTTATTCATACAAACTCATCCTATTTCAAACTTATTTAAATACTCCCTCTGTCCCTGTCATTTGTTGTCATTTTCTATATTGGGGTGTCTCAGTGAATTGTTATCCTTTATATTTTAAGAATGAACTTGAAGAACAATTTGAGGAACCAAGGGAGTAATTGATATACCTTTAATTTATTTCCTAATCTTATATCTTATATCTTATATCTTATACGGAGTATCTTATATCTTATACGAGTATCTTATTCTTATAAAAAAAGAGGATATCGTTGTGACAATACTTTAAGCGTGCTTGTGTCCTCGACTGACGTCATTAATTACACTTTTGCCATTACGTCTTCACTTTTTGCTTTCTTTACTCTTGAATCCTACCTCTCTCACTCCTAAAAGCCACTCTTGCTTTCTACTTTTGTTTCCCCATTTTCCCCATTTGCTGCTTGCAGCTTACTCCTCTCGATCTCACAAGGGTTTCTACA
This sequence comes from Silene latifolia, assembly GCF_048544455.1. Classification (NCBI taxonomy): domain Eukaryota; kingdom Viridiplantae; phylum Streptophyta; class Magnoliopsida; order Caryophyllales; family Caryophyllaceae; genus Silene; species Silene latifolia. The sequence continues at coordinate 21,279 of NW_027413285.1, forward strand.
CTTGAATACTTTCACAATGAAGATGAGTGCAGCTGCTTTCGGGGGCAACATGAAGGTATTCACTTTTACGATTCAATTCAAAGTTTTCATCTTTATAATACTACTTTTGTGCATCTTCTCATAATCAATTTCAATTCTTTTTTGGGTTTATTTTAAGCATACTTGAATCGTATCGTTTTCATTGATTGGAATCAGTTTCAGTTTCACAAACCCTATAGTTTGATTTCTCAATTGAAATGATGAAATGGTTCGTAGATTGAGATTGGTAGGTTGTTAATTTATTGTTTCAACTTTGTAAAATATTGGGTTTGTGTTATAATATTTTGCCCTCGTTGTTTTTGTTGTTGGATATTCGGGGTTTCGGTCGATGCACTCCAGGTGTTTGTGAAAATGCCCCCGATAGGTGTTCTTTGAAAATAGAGTGGCTCATTTTGTTGGGTAGAAAACTATGAACCATATTGATGGGAAGTTTGCGAGTGACTAAACCATATTGATGGATTTTAATTTAGGAATTGGGGTAGATGTGTTTGAATGGTAATATTTCTTCGTTGTACCTCAGGCTCCAGTTTTACTACCTGAACTAGGTTTTCTTATTCACTTCTGTTTGTTGTTTTTTTGTTTGTTATTTCTGTAACTCAAAGCTTATTGATTTCAGCTACAGCCTATAGCCATGTAGGTTTCCAAAGCTGCTTCCCTCATACATTAGTTTCACTCAAACTTATCTTTGTCATTCTTCATTGTTACTACTTGTGAATTATCACAGTGTCATTTTTTCGCATCATGAAACTTAAGTCAGTCAGTCATTAGATGTAATTTTTATTTGGGTTATTTGGAAATAATCTCCCTGTTTCTACTTTTGTTTCCCGCGTCATTAAAAAAAAGAGGATACCAGCGTGACACCATTTTCAGTATACTTGTATCCTCCGCTGAAGTCACTATTTACGCTTCTGCCATTCCGTGTTTTATTTTGCTCTGTTTTTCTCTTAATCCTACCTCTCCCTCCTAGAAGCCATTGTGGTTTCATCTCCCTCTCTTCTGTCAATTTCTTCGCAGTTAGATCTTCTAATGTCACTACCTTTGCTTTATAAAGTTTGCCGTTTTTCGTTGCCGAAAACCTCCGCCCAACCACTTGTCTTTGTTGCTAAACTGTGAGTATTTACTTTTATATTTGAATTCCATATTTTGGTATTTACTTAAGTCCATTGATGCCCCCTTAGCATGGTGCATAGTGAGGTGAATTCGTTACCGAGCGTAAAGTTTTAATTTTTTTTACCGCCTGTTTGCTGAGGTTCTGGGATGCTTAAATTTCGGAACGGCCGGATGTAATCCGACAAAGTATTGAATGCCTTTGACATCGTTGCGACTTGTACTTCGTTCAATTCCTTTTATCATTCACCAAGTGTTTGATTAATTGTCCAAACTAAAATCGCATTGCTCTTTTTTCCTATTTCTGGTCTCCTCTACTTTTCCACGCTTTCTTTAATATTTAATTTTTACGTAAATGGATGTATTATAGGGTATGTATTGGTTTGGAGTTTCAACGAACAACTTTTGTTTGCATTGGCATACTTTACTGCATATTACTTTGGTTCGCTATATTAACGAGATAGATCGACTACTTGGTTTACTCAATTCCACCATACACTAATTATCCCTTAGAAAATTGGCAATGCAGTTCAGCTTTTGCCGTTTCGATTAGGTTAGTCTGCTTGCTTGCCTGATAGCTGGATTATGTGCAAAACATGTAATGTTTGATTTTGAGTAATTGTCTGCTTAATATAGGAAACGTAACGCTACATTCTGAAAGTTTTATAGAGACAATTGTTGGCACTGGATTATTTACGCTCACAATTTTTTCTGAGAAAGATTTGTTTAAATTTTGCTGATTTTATGGAGTTCTCCCAACTAAAACTTTGTTGCTTTTCTTAAAGACAGTACAAAATAGTCAAACTAATAATTGTGATCTTTTTATTTTTGTATGATTATTATGATCATGAAACCTTGGGAGTTGGGAGCAGTAAATGGTAATTTAGGTACATATCCATTATATGTATATGTGTGCATTTGTTGAAGATATTGAGCATTCAGAGACAAATGAGGAGATATTTTGGGTTTTATTTTTTGGACACTTATATTGATACCTTTGCTTAAATATGTGTTTATAGTACTTGGAGCTGATGATAATAGTAGAGGAGGAACAATTTCTCTATATTCGTTGTTGTGTCGACACGCTCGCGTCAGGCCGCTCCATCAGCACCTCTGATGTTGTGGCGTTGTATAATAACAAGAATGACGTGGTTATTCCCCAACAAACAACTCTTGGTCCAATCTTAAATCAACTCAGTATCATTCTTAGTATGAATAATAGATTGCTTTTTTTTTTTGTCGATTTTCAGTATCTTTGACGAACCATCTCGTATGGACCTATCTTACAACTCTTTCACAAATGGATATCAATTTGGTGCTATCACAAATTAAGTTTTGGAAGGACACATAAGAGTCATTATTGTGAATGGTTTTATATGTGGATGTTTTTTTGCGTTTTCAGATGCCATGCTTCTGAATTTTTGATTGCGGTTAAACATGGTAGAAATAAAGATATGTGCTCCACAGTCAGCATCCGACTTTTCTCACTTGCTGCGTCAATTGTAGCTAATTTTAAAATTCAAATTATTATTTTACCGTGTATAAATAAAATAAGCTCCTCAATTTTTCGTATCAAATGTTAATATTTCCTTACATCGTTTAATGACTTAAACAACGTTAGTATAAGCAACCGCAAACAGCACGCTGCAAGTAAGAAAATGAAAACACCGCGTGCGGCGCACGCGCATTTCCGCCTAGTAAAAGTAAAAGCAAGTAGGGATATTCTACGGTGTACCCTTGTGGTTTTTGGTTTTCTACATTGTACCCCTTCTTTTTTTATATTCTATGGTGTACCCCTAAACTCTATACATTAGTCTATATCATAACCTTATTTATTGTCTTTGCTAACTTAGTTTCTTAAATGACCTATTAAATCATCGATTTATCATTCCAATTACTCGATAACCTACTCAATTACTTATTAGTTCGTCGAATTACTCATTAGCCCACGAAATAGTATACGAAACTAACTAAAAGTTCAAAAAATCTCCATTATAATGTCATGACTCATAACATATGTTTTTAATAGTAGTTGGTGCTTATTAAAAGTGATTTATGATGTTTCTCATATAGAATGGTGATACAACATTAATAAGTCAGAATAAAGGTCAAAGTATCGTCGTTTGATAGTGATAAAGTTAATGGAGAGTTAAACGAGGTTATGATGGAGAAAAACTAAGAAGTTTAGGGGTACAATATAGAATTTAAAAAAAGGAGGGGTATACAATAGAAAACCGAAAAACTCAGGGGTACACCATAGAATATCCCAAGTAATAATAACACTACTTAGACGGATATATATCCATTGTTCAGTCAATTCCTTCTGTCATACGCTTTCCCTGCCTCTCACTCACCTCAAACGTCATCCATCCTCTCGGCTCCTCCACTTCTCTCATCCATCTTCTCTAAACAATCTCAAACAATTTCAATCAATTCCTCTCTTAAAACAAAAATATCCGTAATTTCAAGTTTTCAACCCCAACAAACACTCAACCCAAACTCCCTCAAGCCTTAACCCTAACCCTAACCCTAACTTCATCAATGTCAACCCTAATTACTGAGTACCTGCTATTCTGCTCAAGGCAGTATTTTTTTTTTAATTATCACACCGAAGCTTGAATTGGAAAAGGAAGAAAAGAAATAGATCAGCCAACAATCGCGAGAGTCGCTAAAGCAGTTACACCGCCATCGTCTTTGCTGTGGATTCTTTACCTTTTTGCGTCACTGTTGGTATATTATTACTTACTTTTTTAACCGGGTCTTCTTTATTTTGGGTTTCAATTGTTTTGATAAGGTAGATTGGTATAGTATTTTATGATTTTAGTGATGGGTTCTTCTGGAAATTGTTTATGATTGGTTTTATTTTGATAAAATTTCTTGGTAGTTTATTTTGTGAACAAATTTGATCAAACTAAATTTCACTTTAGTTCTAAGCTTTGACCTCGACGACAATGGTTATCTTGTTTAATTAACTAAAGTGCTAAGGCAAGCTTGATCATTTACTTTAGCATTGTTTTCGCCTGAAAACACGATCATTGGCAGTGAAATCCTGACACCTCAACTTTTTAGTGCCTAAAACTCAAAGCCTATGATCTTTACCCCAGTTGTTGATGAGATGCTTCCATTCCGTTTAATACCTCAACTTGTCGGGAATAAGTCACTTAATTTTGTGAAAATAATTGTTTGATAGTTCAACTTTTAGTAACCATAGTTGTGATTTAATCATGGCAAGTTAAAGTACCCAAACAATTCCTGGGTTTTTCCCCCCAATTTTGTCAACCTATTTGGGTTTGTTTTGTTCGTTTTTTGATTTTGGAATTTCGAGGTTTTAATTGCATATCATAATTTAAATTTTATTTTGTTGATACCTTGCTTCATCCTTGCGTTATGTTAGTGGATTAGTGATAATTATTTTTGTATCGGAATTGTCAGGTTTAACTTTGAAATAACGAGTGTTTGTCACAAGTCGGAAAATCCTTACCCTTTTCTGGGCTTTCAGGTATATCCTTCTTCCTTAACTCTTTAAACTCATCATTATTTTTGGGTTTCTCAGGTTGTTCTAATGCTGTATAATTATTGTTATAATTGTTGTATTTTCAGTTTTCTTGGTTTGAACCATAAGTTTCAAAATTAACTTAAACCCTTTTACTAACATTTATGTTTTGAAGATTTTTTTAATATTTCGATTATATGTGAACGTTATTAAGATTTGGCTTGAATTCGAAATTGTGTCGAGTGAATTTTTGTTGGGATATTATTAGATTAGAACTATTGTTTTGGAAGGAGAGCAGTGATGGGGAGGAATATGGTGTGTGAAGTGAGAAGATGACAAACAATGATCTTTAATTTATGAGTGGATGCACCCTAACCCTTGAATCTCTCAGCTACTCTTCAGGCCTTCAATCCTAGGCCTTTGTTCCTTCTCTAGCTACCACGAAAAACACCGGAAAAACCATTTCAATTGCTAACCATGCTCTTGTTGTTACAATACGATGTTGGGCTGATGTAATAGATATAAAACATTACATTGATAAACATAAATATAGTAATGATCATAGTACTAGCCATTCAACTAGGTATCTCTTAACTGAAAATGTTGCAAAACATTACAGTACACCCATGAGGGATTATATTTTAGTACTCATGTGTTTGGTTGTAAGGGGAGAAGTACATATAGGATCGAAATGAGGCGTTTTGAGTCAATGATGGATGTTGCGGAGGGAAGATTAGGAAACATTTCTCACTAGATGTTGAAGAGAAAGGAAAACTAGGCTGGAAAGGAACACATGAATGCAGAGGAGACCTATTGTAATGATGTTAGTCAGAAGCAGTTGAGTACTAGGCATTGCAGGAATGATGATTCCTTTGTTTAGACGCTGCTTGTAACCATCTAATTTCTTGTTTGTCAGTCATAAGAGTAATTTAATCTAAGACACTTTACCTAGAGATTAAAAGTGCAAATTGAGCTACTTTTCTATATAGTTGCTTAGTCGAAGTACTTGTTTTCATGATGCTAATGGTTATTTACAGTTGACAATGGTAATTTACAAATAATTTCTTGGTAGAAAAGAAATAGATCAGCCAACAATCGCGAGAGTCGCTAAAGCAGTTACACCGCCATCGTCTTTGCTGTGGATTCTTTACCTTTTTGCGTCACTGTTGGTATATTATTACTTACTTTTTTAACCGGGTCTTCTTTATTTTGGGTTTCAATTGTTTTGATAAGGTAGATTGGTATAGTATTTCATGATTTTAATGATGGGTTCTTCTGGAAATTGTTTATGATTGGTTTTATTTTGATAAAATTTCTTGGTAGTTTATTTTGTAAACGCAAGTTTGATCAAACTAAATTTCACTCAAGTTCGACGACAATGGTTAGCTTGTTTAATCAACTAAAGTGCTAAGACAAGCTTGATCATTTAGTTTAGCATTGTTTTCGCTCAAATTCGACGACAATGGAAAATGTAAAATATTTTTTTGCCCCTATGTTTTCTACTGTTTATTTAAACTTTATAAGTTTATGGACAATTTTGCCTAATGAGAGCACTCCAAATAGAATTTTCTGGATTTCTTTTATCTATTTAGCCTATTTACTTTACCACTAGTCATTTTCCCCATTTACTTTACAAGTATAAGCCATTTTTGCCCATTTCCAATGGATTCGAGAGGAGAAAAACGAGGGGTCAAGCGCGATCGGAGCATGTCATCGAGGAGCGATCGGAGCGTGTCATCGGGGAGCTATCGGAGCGTATCATCGAGTGCTAGTAGCTCCACCCTGACTCCTCCTAAAGCCAAAAAAATCAAGGTACGTTTTGAAAATTAACTCGATGTAGGTTTGTTTTTTGATGGTATTTGAGGAAAGCACTAATTTATTAAATTAACAAAACAACTGCTCTATAAGATCTACAAATAAATAAATTTTCTCCTGGCAAAGATGATGCAACACTGAGAGAGACTGGTCAGTTCCCCAATTTTGATTTATGTTGATCAAACTGTACAACTCAAAATTAAGCTCAATTTAAAATTTGCTAAATAAGTACTCCATCTAGGAATTAGGAATTTGAAACTTGTAAATCTAACTCTACACTGCAAATTTGCCACACGTTATACAGTTAACTAGTTTAAACCCGTGCAAAGTTGCACGGGCATACATAAACAAATATATAGATGAGAGCTTAAGTGATTATCTAAACTTGGCTGGGAAAATAAATTTTGACACAATTTGCTTTATTATTTCACCCATTTGATAATAGCTCACTGACCTACATCGTCTTTCTAAGAGACGACTTTAACCCTGTTTGCTTTGATCTCGTTTCAATGCATCTTAAAATGCACTACTATCCTTAGTGAGAAAAATGATTGGATGTATAGAAGAACCATTTGTTTCTAAACAATTAAGGAACTTAAAAAAAAAAAGTCCCACATGCCCACATCATTATATGTACCCCGCTGATTCAAAGAAAACTAGTTAGTATGAGTGTACTGTCTTTATTTCATTTATATTATCACAATTATATCGTAGGGCGTTTCAAGAGAAAAAATAAACTATTAAGATAACAACTTACTTATTGACGGTCAATTAGGGCAATTTTATCATAATGCGAGAGCAGCTATAGAGTACTGAATTAGGTTCAAAAATATTGGATGTTGTCTTGTCCTCCTAAAATTTAAAAATAATACTCCGTAATTAATTAGGATAAATTGAGAGGAAATAAAGCTTCCTTCATACTTAAGCCTAATACTCCGTGTATAATATGGTGTATAAAATTTAGCCTAGGTCAAATAACGACATTGACGCAGGTACTACAACTGGTTTATGAAGCATAGGTTGAAGAACATAGGCTGCACCACAGCAAACAAAAAGTAAGTCTTTTGTAAGACAACTCTACACATATATTTCGTATAACATATCTACTCACCAAGAAGTCATGATCGAAATTAGTGGGAAAAATAGTTATTAGACTAACCTATTTTTACAATACACTTGCTTGTATAAGGCCGCCTTGCCTAAATACATATTGGAAGTGAATAGATGCGTCAATTGGGCATGGATGAGCGCAATATAATGCATAAAAGAGCCGCATCATACCTTCTTCTGAACTCTTGTACAGGTAGAATTACTGCCAGTCAGGGTCAGCAACATCCACTGTTCCAAATCTGCAATAATACGAGTACTGAAAACACATCCATGAAAGAGGTGAGCATGAGATTCACTCCCCTGCTCACACAGGACACAGCTACTAGTCTCACATACCCCAATTCTAAAAAGCTTCTCTCCTGTGTTAAGGACTTCATGTTTAATAAGCCATCCCACAAAAGCATGTTTGGGAAGACACCAACTATCCCATACCTCCTGATGCCACTGGACAGGTGGGTGCACTCCCTGTGGTAAACCTGAACTGACTGAGTACCCTTTTGGATCTGCAATCCAGTGAGTACCCTGATAACCTGCAGCCATAAGATCCTGCAGCCATAAGATCCTTGACCTTACATATGTTCCTCTAGTTCCAATTAGAATCTAGAGGAGGTTGATAAGCATGCCAGTCCTGCGCATGTATGTAAATATGGTCCACCCATTGAACCTAAAGTCTATCTGGCTTAGTATAAACCCAATGCACCAATTTGCCAACAGTGGCCTTATTCCACACCCCAACCTCTTTATGCCTAATCCACCACATTGTTTGCTCATACACACCTTCTGCCAGGCAACCAAAGGAGACCTATTGTATTCAACTCCCCCATCCCAAAGAAATTGATAATTTCTGCAAACTGCTTCTATCTTTTTAATGACCATCTTTGGAATCAAAAAAATGGAGGCCTAGTAGTTGTGAAGAGTATTGAACACAGAATTGATCAATGTCAATCTCTCAGCATAGCTAAGCTTCCTTGCACCAATCTCTCTGATTTTAGTCACAATCTTATCCACCAACACATTACAGTCATGAATAGTGAGTGTACTGGCCTGAATAGGGACTCCCGAATATTTCAAAGGAAGGTCCCCCTCATGGAATCCAGAGACCTGAATAATATCAGTTCTGACTTCATTAGACACCCCTTTAAATACCACCTCTGACTTAGCTGCATTGACTTTCAAACCTGAGCTAGCAACGATAGTAGCAAAGGCTCTCAATAAAAGCATAATTGACCTCACATCCCCTTTGCAAAACATCAAGAGGTCATCAGCAAAGAGTAGATGAGTCAATCTCAGTCCCCCACATTGAGGATGAAACATGAAGAACCACTTATGAGTTGAATAATCCAGCACCCTAGATGAGTCAATCTCAGTCCCCCTCTTCCCAGCAAAATAACCAAAATGAGCCCCATTCAAGCATAAGGTGAATGAGGTAGTTGTCACACACGTCATCAACAACTTCCTAAACTTAGATGGGAAGCATTTGATCCGCAAATCTCCACTCAATAGTATCATATGCTTTTTGCAAGTCCATTTTGAACAGGCACCTTGGAGACACATTAGCCCTATTGTACATTCTGACTAGGTCTTGACAAATTAGAATATTTTCAAGGATGCTCCTTCCTTGGACAAAGGCCCCTTGGTTCCTACTGATCACATCAGGAAGGACCAGTGCAGTCGATTGCACAACAGTTTTGAAATAACTTTGTAGATCACATTACAACACGCAGAAATAACTTTGTAGACCACATTACAACACGCAATTGGCCTAAAGTGTTTGACACTAGTAGTTCTGTCAATTTTTGGAATAAGGGTGATAGCTGTAGCATTAATTTGAGTCAAAAGCTTCCCAGTCTCAAAAAAATTTATCATTGCTTCACATACCTCAGCCCCCACTGTCTCCCAAGCATCTTTGTAAAACTGGCTTGTATATCCATTTGGGCCTGGAGATTTCTCTTTAGGTATGCTAAATAAGCTCTTCTCGACTTCCTCAACCAACAGTCACAGGTTTATTCAAAATATCACAATGGTCCTAATTGCAGCATTTACCAAGTCTTACCACCCTAACATTCACGGCCTCAGTATGAGTCTCAGTCCCAGTAATTCCATATAATATGCCAAGAATGCATCTTGAATTTGAGAACCTTCATTACAGAGTTGGCCATCTTTATCTTCAATCATAAGGACTTTATTTAACATAATTCTTCTCTTGTTAGCATTATGAAAATAAGTAGTGTTGATATCCCCTTCTAATGACCATTGAATTTTAGCTTTATGTGTTAGGAAACTCTCTCTGACCACAAAGTTCCCTGAGTTCATGAGTCAATTCCATCTCCTGTTGCATAAGCTTGACATCACCAGGATGATCAAGCAAATCTTTCTGAATTTGAACCAACAAAGAGCTAGTAATGTTTGTGTTATTCTCTATATCAGAGAAACAATGCTTATTGAGCTGTTTCAAAACTGGCTTCAAAGCTTTTAGTTTCTTAACCACCCTAAACATCTTAGTCCCCTCATACCTCCTTCTCCACATCAAACTTCAAACTAATACCAGCATACATTTGAAATCCTTAGAACAACTAAAATTCCAAATCATATACGGGGTAATTTAAGGTATGTCGTTCCTCAAACTTGGGCGTGAAAAGTGTTCGACACAAGTGTGTATTTAAAATAAAGTGACTTAGTGTCATTACGAATCTAAGGTCGAGTGCCTTGACCCGGATGCGACAACTCAGAGTCTCGAAGTAACATACTCCTTAATGAATGTATATGGCCACAATTTAAAAAATTGTGAATACAATAATAGGTGAAAATGATCACAAAAAATACTACTGTCAAATTTACCACACAGTACAGCCGTACGTGTACTAAAACAATCATGAATAACTGCAAATTCTGCCGAAAAAATAAATAAATTAATTTGATAAATTCAAAAATCAATAAATAAACATACCTTATCATATATGAGACTGATGGTCTCATGGTAACTTGGCAAGGCCTAAAGAGTCATGTGGCAACGTATTAAATAGATGAACAAATAAATGATTAACAGGAGGATACTCATGCTGTCATGGTGAGTTAACAGGATATTACATCACTTATTCAGCCATGCGACCAATCCACCATCATGATAACTTGAAATAGATGAACTAATTAATGATGAAATCTATTTATGAGTTAATGAAAGGCGTTTTTCTTGTTAATTCATTGGAGGAAGATGGAAGAGGGGACAATAAAGGAAGCGTCATAGTAATGTTCACGCATGAAGTAGAAGAGTCAATCCTCAGTACTCCCTTAGTACTCCTTTACTCCCTTAGTACTCCCTTACTCCCTGCTAATGATTATACGTAGTAGCTAAAGAGTCTAGCAACATATTAAATAGAAAAAAATGCTTTACAAAAAGAGTTTCCATTCGCGGGATTTTGATTTTGATAATGCAAGTATGCAAGGTGACATTTAGTCCATGTATACGTGGCATTTAGTAATGCAAGGTGGCATTTAGTCCATGTTTACGTAGCTTTTAATTGATATTTTAGTTTACCCTTTTAATAAGATTTTATAGATTAACTATTTTTTGTTTTAACTCCGAATTTTGAAAGCCTAAAACCTAACTTACAAGTGATTAAATTGTAATTTAATCGATTGTGGTTAAATCTGTTATTATCAGGTTCTATTATCGATGCATGCTGGAATATTTCTGTTTTGGTGAATTTTTCAATTTAGGCACGGTTCGTTTGGACTTATTCAAAGTTTCAGTTAGTTTAATTCAAATTTAGGTTTGTAATCGTGTATTGAAACTAAAAATAAAAAACTAAAAATAAAATGTCTTAATCGATTGTGATAAATTTTTAAAGTGATTTTGGTTTTTAATTGTGTTGTTTGGTCCTGTATTTGAGGTGTTTGGTTTTGATTCTATTTAATTTGTTACTTCGTATGATATGAGCCAAGTTACGTGACGTACTGATTCACACGAATTAAATCTTCGAATTACATTGAGTTATGGTGCTTGGTTATAACTTTTTTTTCATTCTGCCTGTATATTGATCAGCATCGTGTTCGGGAGCACTCCGAATTGCATCAGAAGAAGTGTAGACATAACTTCCCCGTGTTTTCAACCGAAAGTACAATGTTAAGCCTCGAATCAAAGTCATGTGAAATGTGTTCTACGGGCCGTTGTAAGAGAAGCACAAGCTGGGGTTCAGGTATGCGGATTTTGCCAGTCTTCCATCCCCCTATCAATAATGATACCCGACATGCCAATCACGTAACTAACTAAACTAATAACGAAAATCACACTATTGTAATCTTCATAGGATATACGTAGGGCGTTGATGTCATTGTGTAATGGCTGTTTAAAATAGTTCAGGTTAGAAGGGTTAAAGGTTTGAGGTAACTATGGTCCTAGAAAGAAAAGGAGAAAGTAATATTGGAAGTATATCTAAGTAATATTGGAGGTATATCTTTTATGTGTGTGTCCTAGTCACTTAATTTCTCTGTTTTCTTTGCTCCAGTTTACTCCTACTTCCCTGCTTTTCTTTTTTCTTCCTATCTTGTCTTGTTTTTTTGATCCAGGTTTATTTGTTATTTCATTTTCAGAAATGATGATCGGGTCCATGGAGTCCATTGTGAGGAGTGCCAAACAGCTAAGTGTTCTATTGCGCGAGGACAAGATTACTCTACGCCAAGCGATGCATGCTACAAATAAATTTAAAGATAACTACTTTCTACGTATTTTATGGTTGAAGATGACTGTTGAACACCAAATTAAGTATGTCCAAGGCTCCATCTAGGTTACTAGGTATAGTTTGTATGAGTAAGTACACTTCCTCAATGAGGATTTGAAGGATCGAACAATTTTTTTTCTTTCTTAGTTGTATGACTTCAGACTAGGGTTTGTTAAGCTTTTCGAATATTTTATGTGTCTGATAGGGTAAATTTCCGGCCCTGTTGGTGCCCTAGCGCTTGGGCAGGTTGTGACCCCATGCGGGGCTGCCATATATGGGTCCTACCGCTTCGGCAAATTCTGTGTGTTTGATAAGTTTTATGTTGTTCGGATAAAAGAACTTCATGTGAAATTAAAAGAAGTTGAGCTGTAATTAGATTAATTAGAGAAGTTGAGTTAATTTAATGATGTCCTTTTATAATAAGACAAATACATGGTGTACCTATTTACTTTGCCCGTACGTCAGCATTTCCATGCAGAAGTGATGCCGCCGTTGCTTTGGTTCCTTCCTCTTTCCTCCGTTCCTGAGATGGGAGAGAGGGGTTTACATTATAATAAGGGCCGCCGGGATTTAGATTGGCTTGACGGCCTACCAGGTGGGGCCTACGTGCTTTATCATGAGTTTGTACCAAAATGGCACTCCGTATAAAGATTTAAGGGGGTGTTTGGTTGACTCTCTTGGAATGGATTGGAATGGATTTGTTCCATTCCAATGTTTGGTTGAAGTCTTTTGGAATAGAGTTAGATACCTAATGGATTCTAACTCCATTCCATCCCCCTAGAATCTCATACCCAACTTCCACCCTTTTACAATTTTAAGATGAACCAAATAAGTTTATGAGGAAATGGATTTAGAACCCCATACCATTATGGATTCATATTCCAATCCATCCCATTCCATGCTATTGAACCAAACGCCCCCCAAGTAATTTTACCTCTGAATCTATTGCGACGGGTCGGACAGTACCATTTAGAGGCAATAGAGTAAAGCTATCAACAATTTTGATACTCTGCTATGTACCGACTCAGAAGTGATTTTTTTGGTATTTAAAAAACAACTAGTTTTATTACCCGTGAAAATCACGGGAATCTTCCAATTATGTGAGTACGTCAGCTCTTCAATCATTCGCCTAGACAATTGTGGAGATTGACGAAACTCTATCATCCTTTAGTCCTAAATCATTCTATGATAGATGTTTGTTGTCCTCCACCTTGTTACAATACAATACCATAAATGGTTTCAATGAACTTTTTTTTTTTTTTTGACAGCCGTAAAGATAAAAGATCCTAACTATCTAGGCATAGCCTTACAAGCAAGGCTCAAGGCTATGTGCAACATTATTTGCTGACCTTGGAACATAACTAAGAGAAATACAATGGAAAGAACCGCTAATAGCTAGGATGTCTTCAAGGATCTCTCTAGTCAGGTGATGAGCTTTCTCAATTCCTGCAAAAAAAAAGGCAACAAGAGGTAGACAGTCAAATGAGATTTCCACATGCTACCGTCTCTCCTCCCTAGCCCATAGGACTACTTCACGTAGTCCTAAAGCTTCCGCTTGAAGAGCTAATTCCGCTTTGATTGCCATACACTTCTCAATAATTTTCTGACCCGTTTCCGTGTATGCTATCCATCCTATGCTTACCTTCTCCCGCATCTTCCATCCTGCATCAACCATTACTCTAATACACTCACAGTTGTAATTTGAACCAACTGCATAGAAAGGTTTACTCTCCCTTAGCCACCTCCCCCTTTCATCCTCCATTTCTGTCATACTCTTATTCCTTTTCTCTCTTTCCTTATTGCATTCAAGCAATGCTTCATCCGCCTTACCAACCTCAAGGGCCCATGTAACGCCCCGTAATTTCGGACCGTTAATAAATTGCGGAAATAATTTATTAATCAAGTAAAATTTGATATTAATGTATTTAAAGTAAAAATAATTCAAAGAAATATAATTTTATTATATTTTGAAGAAAAGTATTTATTTTGATAGTTTCGAAATGTTTAAAAATAGTTTAAACCGTGTAAAAACTTTTTATTTCGAAATAAGGGCATATCGGGGGGAAAATGACAATTCTTTTGAAAATTGGGCAAACGATTTTGGAAATGGGTCGTATGAGTATTCAATTTTCTTGTAATCTCGTGTTTAAGAACTTTGGTCTTGTCGGAATTTGCGTTTGACAAGCGGTTCTAATTATTATCGAAACGAGCCAAAACCGACTCGTAAAATCCCGACTAAAACCCGCACCTTTCCTTTCCTTTCTCCCTTACCCGCGGCATCCCCCTTCCCCTTTCTTTTTTTTTTCTGATTTTTCCTTTTGTTCATCTTCTTCAACCTTCTAAACTATTCCAAAAGACCAAAACACCATTTTTATACTGATGGGGCATATTCTGCACCCGCTGACCGAGTCAACATATTGAGCAAGGTCAAAGATATCCACAACAAGTCAACAACTTGGATGGCCCCTAAGCGACGCATGACTGTCGGCTGTCTCTTGTGCCTCGCCACGGCACCCGACCAGTAGGAGGCACATATCCGCGAACTCATATCCAAGAACCCTCGGCGGCGAGTCAACAGGGCCCGCCGGCCTGCCATGGGTCCCTCGGTCGAGGGTAGAACAGACTTTCCACCTGCTCTGCCACTTGACCATTTGGCCACTACGTGACAAAAGGTGAAAGTCTATAAATACTCCTCAACTCTCATTGAGGAAATGATCCAATTGATCCACAATTTAACCTAAGAATCACTATTCATCTGGTAATATCTTCCTTATCTCTCTACAATACGTACTTTGCCAAGTAACACCAACTTACCTCTCTAAGTTACTGACTTGAGCGTCGGAGTGAGTTCGCTCGGCCCAAAGCCGAGCCCTCAGTTTGTTCATCGTTTCAGGAGACCGCAAGGAGGATTCAACCAAAGACGTCATTCTACAAGCACGGGTGGTAACCTATAACTGCTCTGGAATTACACCCGGAACATATACAAATTCAAGCCAAATTTCACCATAACTTCCTCATTTCTAGTCGGATTTTCACATAATTTATATTTCCGGAATCCTCTCTTCGAGATCTACAACCTGGTATAGTTTAATTTCAGTTTTCTTGAAGTTGTTTTAAGACGAATTTTGGCAAATTTCGGTATTTATACTTATTTATTGTGTTTTTATTGTTTATTTAGGTGAAGAATTGGAAGACGAGTTTGGGGACTCGTATATTGTCGAAGATAGCGGCTAGTTGCTTGTTAGGGTTTGGTTTTTAAGGTGCTAATTGCTCATTTTCTAGCTTAAGGTAACATATTTCGAGTTACTCGACGAATAATCGTCACATTCTTTGCTTTTTGTATGTTTTTGTGATTTTTGTTTGAGTAGTAACTTTTCACATGATAAAATGGGTTGCATGCATGTCTAATGCTTGTCTTTTGTTAGTTTAAGTTAACCATTTGTATATTATTGTTTAGAACAAATTTGGATGAGTAATTATTTTGATGGGACAAATCCGCGGGTTGGCTGGAACGTGTCAGTACCGGACCGAGACATTTTCCAATGTTTCCAAAAATATGACAGATTGAACGGCGTCGAAAAATTAGGTGGTTTAGCCACTTGAATCACTCAATTCGGAGTCCGTATGAGTATTTGGCGTCGTTTTACCGAAAAATTTATAGAAAAGTTACTATTCACAGACCCGCGGTACTGTTCACAGCAGTGAAACAGGCCCGTGACGGGCCGCGGCAGGCCCGTGCTTGGCCCGGGTTGGTCCGTCGCTTGTTTCGCGGTTTTTCATGCTTTGTTCATCATTTTAGGTTCATTAATGTTATAGTTAGAATAAGTATCATATGGTTAAACCTTTGAAATGAATAATGTTAGTAGTAAAGATAATGAGGTTGGTAAAATTATGCTCATATTGATAGTTATCACATGTTAGGATAGATTATAAAATGAAATTGTAATGAATAGGCTCAAAATGAATTTTATAGTAATAATTGTAATGTTTTGTTGATTGTCCTAAAATCGAGCCTTAGTCCCTTTGATCGATTCGATGTCGATCAATTGAGTGATTGGTCACCGCAATTTAACCCGCACTGTCGCAGATCGGGGTTGCGGGTAAAAATTCGGTTGGATGAAATTTTATATGAATTGGATAATCGGCCTTTTTCTTGTTTTGGGCCATTTATCAAGTTTTTAAGTTCACATGTATAGTTGGTTGAATTTAATAGCTTCTTATATTGTAGAAACGGCCCTAAATTCCCTGAAGCCTTTAATATTGTTAATATTGCTAGAAATGGTATTGGTATTAAATACTTTTTTGCAGGTTGTTGTGTTTGTCATAGATAGGTCTTTATAGTCTCTGACGAGTATATGTTCACTGCTTAATAGCCTTTGTGTTCATGACTAGTGGATTTATATCCAAGTTGGGGCATGACCTCGTTACTTATTTTGATAGTAAGTGGTCAGCTTAAGTACTAGCCAACCCTTTGGTGGACTCCTTAGGGTACTCACTTTGTTTTAGAAAAATTGTGGGTCTTGGGTGCGGTGGTGTGTATCCGCATGTCTAGGTCTCTTGTGATTTTAGGCTAGGGTTGTGTTGTGTCTTGGCCATGTTTTATTAATATTAACCGCTGAGCCAAGATACCGGTTCGATTACCTTCCCTACCTCGTGGTATAGACTCGAGTTACAAAGTGACTATTGACCGTACTAAGAACTTATGCCTGTCTTTGATATATTGCTCTTTCTTGTATGGTGATTTTATGAATTGTAATAGGTGAGATGTAAGCCGGTTACAATTGATAAAGTTTGGTTTACTATTTGTTATATGATTCACATGATAGTTTAGTTTGGTCAGTTTAGGGGTCATAGGTTAGAATACATGATAATTACATTGTTTATCATATTGTTTACATGTTATACTACATGTTACATTAAGTATGACGTTTCGTGGCTGGGAGGACTCGAAGTTACTCCCCATTGAATTGTGGCTTTCGTGTTTGTATAAAATGCGATTGACAGGTTGATGAATGCTTAGTTGGGGTTCACGGACGAGCTAGTGAGCAAGAGAACCTTGGACCTAGTTTGGCTATTTTTTGTAGTAAACCTTTTAACTTTTGGTTATGTATATATTTTGAAGGGACATATGTCTCCCTCTTTGATTTTGGTTTGTATCATTATATTTCTTATCGTTAGCTATGGCATGTAAATTAGTTTATTAGCTTTTGCAGGTTTTTGGCACTCTTAAGTTGGAGATGTTTGTGAATGGTTTAGGAAAATTTTTAAAAATTACAGGTTTTGTCTAGTTGAACCAATTACAAACATATCCTGTCAGTTTTTCCGTAGATTTTACGTGTTTAATTAACGCTAAATTTAAGGGTGTCACAGCCCATGTGTTTAAAAGAGTAGGTGGGTGGAATTTATCCTTTTTGAAAAGAATTATATTCCTTACACACCATATACACCATAATGTAGCCATAAATCTTATCAAACGAACATTTGCCTCCTCAAGCTTACCCAGGTACTTAACCCAATGTATTATCCATTTCCTAATGTCCATAAATTGATCATGTGTAACTCGAATACCTAGATCATTACAAGCCCAAAATCTCTTTGAAATCTCACAGTCCCTAAAGAGGTGTTCCATTGTCTCAGTTACAACTTGTCTCAACCGGAATACTTCTTCTTTCAAAATTGCGGGAGCCTATTCGTAATGATCCTCCAAATCAATATTTTCCACGTCGCCGGTCCCGGTAACTTCCATAATTTACTACTGAAAAAGGTCTTTTCCTCCAACCCTACTCTTGATCGATCCTTTTCCGAACCGTTCAGCTCCATAAAATTTGAAAAAACAATTCCATAACCACTTTTCACATTATACTCTCTCGTGCTACTGTGCGGCCAAAAGATAGTATCATCCCTTCGGGACATACAAACTGGCATTGCCAGGATTTTACTTGCGGTCTCCTCCGAGAATAATCCTCGTACCTTGTCCTCATTCCATCTCCCCCTATCTTCCGCCTCCCCTTCAATAAACAGATCCCTCACCTTAAGGTTTCAAATGTTATCCATGTCAATTGAAAGATTATCATTACCAGCCTCCGCGTACTCCCCTTCCACCCATTTACTAGTCCACACATTTAACTTTGACGAAATTCCGGGTTTCCATCCCATGTGTTTTTGGATTAGATTTAGGCCATATAACACACTTCTGGATCCCCAAGAATAGCCCGATTTGTTCCTAATAGATCCTTCATCACCTAGGTCAGCTTCGCCCAGTGACAGTTTCCTGAACACGCGGCTAAAATAAGAGTCTTGCCCTGAAGAAATCCTTCATCCATGTTTAGCCAGCATGGCGTGGTTCAAGCATTCAAGCATTCACATATTTATGATGATTAAATATACCGAGTAATATTTATTTTCAAATTTAATAAATAGATTTAATCTATAAATATTTTTAAAAGGCTAGACATTAAACGCCACGTAGACAAATGTGACATGGCAACAATTAATTGTGACGTGGCAAAATATAGTCCACGTGGAAATACTAGCATAGTAGTATACATGAAAAAAAAATTATCAATTCCACGTTTAAAAGTTACTCTCATAATTAATGGTAAAAAACTAAATTTAGATAATTTTAGTTTCATAGGATAATTTTTAAATCAATCTCATGCAAAGTGGATTTAATATTAATAATAATAATAATAATAATAATAATAATAATAATAATAATAATAATAATAATAATAATAATAATAATCTATAAATATAATTAAAAAGTAAGTCAAATTATCAACCATCAACTATATGTCTTATTTTAATTTCATAAGATAATTTATAAACCACTCTCATGCAAACCTTTTGTTAGAAATCTATATCTCATTACTAAACATATTCATATATGTTTCAAATTTAATTTAGTCATAATATTAATTAGATCTTATGCATGCAAACATAAGTAAATATAGTGAAGAAATCATCATTCTTACATTGGAAATTTCGGATTATTGGGCACCAACAAGATCTTCTTCTTGTTAGTTCTTGAGCATTCCAAATAATGGATGAACTAAGATTCAAGTATAGAATCTCTCCCAAAAGTGAATACCCAAGGAATACTCATAATAACTAATATTATTTTGATCTAGTAATAATATTAATCATACTTAAATTTGACACAAAAATTGTAATTTTGCTCTTGAAAAATCGGTTCAAGAGGAAGTGATTATGTGAGTTTATTTCTCTAGAATTTTCACAAAAATTTATTTCTTGCATTCCTTTTGAACTTCCCCTTACTCTTAGTGCTTATGTTAAGCACATCCTTTGGTGGGTTCACATTTAACCCCATGTCCCTCTCGGCTTGCACAAGTAACTTGTGCAATTCTTCAAGAGACACATCCTTGTCTTGCATGTTAAAATTCACCCGGAATTGGACATATGCTTTGACTTTGGACAAGGAGTGTAGAATCCTATCTACGATGAGTTCTTTGGGGATTTCAACCTTTTGAATTTTCAAGGTCTCGACAAGCTCCATAAGTTTGAGCACATGAGGGCTAACCTTTTGGCCCTCTTTGAAGTCGAGATCAAAGAATGCCGCGGCCGCCTCATATTGGACGATCCGCGGAGTTTGTGAAAACATTGTCACAAGCTTCGAGTAAATCTCATTAGCATTGCCCATTTTAAAGGCTCTCCTTTGGATATCCGCCTCCATTGCAAATATCAAGACGTTTTTCATTGCGGCGGACTCCTTTTGGTAAGCCTCATATGCTTCCCTAGTGGCGGCGGTCGACCTAGAAGTAGGTTCGGATGGAGAGGCCTCGGTAAGGTAACGAAGCTTGTCGTCACCTTGGGCGGCTAATTTGAGTTGGGCATCCCAATCGGAGAAATTTGACCCATTCTTTTCAAGTTTACATCGATCCATGAAGGATCGGAGCCATGATGTATTAGCGAGAGGTGTGGCGTTAGGAGTTGGTGTTGCCATTTGTTATGAGAAAAAGAAGTGGTCTACAAAACAAAATAGAAGGAGTAAAACAAATGTCGTTTTAACAATAATACTCGTAAAAAATTATAATTTAAACAAGTTTTATGCATTTTTCTAGTGACCTCTACCCAACTAGATAAATGATTCCAAGACCCAAATTCATATTGACTTAGGCACGGTGGAGCCGATTCATCCTTTATCAATATAACTTGGTGGATTAACGTTTAATCGATTCTGCTTTTAGAACTCTTGGTCGATAATATTACATTAACAATTATCTTTAGCCCAAAACACATCCGACAAGGGCACGGTGTGGCCGATACATCCCTTATCAAAAACTTTTGTTGAGTTCAATCCAAATTTCGAATAAATGTGTCCATGATCCAAACCCATATTAACTTAGGCACGGTGTGGCCGATTCATCCCTTATCAACATGAATTCGGTGGATAGACATTTATTGTGACACCCCCATACTCCAAGTGCCTTACCAGGACCACTCAGGTATAAGGATGCTACCATCTCGGTTACCCGAGGCATGATAATCATAAGACAATGAAGAAACATACTTTATTAAATAAGTTTTAGAGATTACATAACAAAACCAACTGTAAGCAAAATACAATTGTTCTCAAACTATAAACCAACCGAAAGGAACTGTCCTAACAAACACAGCGGAAGACTAAAGACTCGGATATGTGATGACTCCATCCCCTGACTAGATCCCACGCGTATCCAAGATATACCGCTAAGCAATCGCTCACCACCCCGAATGGATCACCACGTTTTTAAAACATTTAAACGGGGTCGTACTAATCACACAATTCAATATATATTAACAATAAGACAAAAGATGACTTAATCTGTCACACACACGCAATCACGCCAAATCCAACCATCTCAATCTCTCGATCGTCCTTTGGACCACCCCGCCAGATGGGGGACCGCCGTACCCACCAAATCCCCGCTCCACATAACAGTGAGCGATAACCCTGTCCATTAATGTGCACATCCCTTCTGTGGCGGGTTCCACAGAAGGCGAAACTAGGGCGTGAAGCCACTCCCGCAAGTGACTCCACTCAGCCGAGAACGCATCTCGAGAACCAGAGACAAACAATCAGCGATCACAATACAACATCAACAACCGTCTGAATCAATCAACAATATACAATCACAACCGCAGCCGTCACAATACAATTATTATATCAAACAATCAATCTCAACACATCAACAATCATCCCATTATGGGACTAATACTGAGTAGGAAATCCTACCTGGAAAGCAACACAATCATCAGACGATCTAGCAGCTGTCTCAAAACCTCTCCTTTACAAATCCTTCTCCTATCACATAATCACATAATCACAATCTAACCTTAACAACTCATAAAAACCCCCAAACCCAAAATTAGGGTTTAACGAAACTTGACGAAATACTATAAAATTGGTATACAGATCTTACCCTCGACGCAAGGATCACAAAGGTATAAAGAACGATGGAATCCGACCTCTCAAGCTCCGGGATTTGTCAACAATGCGATTAGGATTAAGAACATACTTGCCTTCTCTCTTAAACAGTAAATTAGGTTTTGCAAAGTGATTTAGAATAATGACGGTGAAGCTTAAATACCTTAATCGCATAATTAACAAAACCTGAGAAACTTCCTCAGAAACCGGCTACTCGATCGAGTACCCAAGGATACTCGATCGAGTACCCCCTACTCGATCGAGTGCCCCTGACTACTCGATCGAGTACCCAACAGTCGAAACTATTTTATTTCGCAACTTACCCTTACTCGACAGAGTAAGGCCTACTCGATAGAGTACCCCAAGACTCTTAAATACGGAGTATTACAGTCTTCCCTCCTTAAAAAGAACTTCGTCCCCGAAGTTCAACACATACATAAAAACAAACATACTAACTCGATCAAGACACAACAACGTGACTAAGAACTCAAAACAAAACTCCAACCCAAACATGAACTCGTAACACCAACTCCACTAACTATTCCTACCTCCACAACATGGCTCATGATATCGTATCAACTCCATTATATCTCTCTCAACACTAACTCCATACACTACCAAAATACTCATAACATCAAACGGAATGTTACATTCTACCACCCTTAAAAGGAACTTCGTCCCCGAAGTTTACTCACACTCATAAACATCCTCATCCAACTGTCAAGACTATCGAACTCATAACCATCATCATCCAACTGTCAACACTATCCAAATATTCTCACACTCCTAAACATCGAACTACTACCAGTACGGTCATGACCTTTAACAAGATTAACCACAACACGAATCAACCTTTTATTCGACATCAAGACTCGAACTTCCAAATATATTACCATATGCACACCCATCAAAATCTCTTTTATCACATCCTACTCCTCTTAAGATAAATGTTACGTCCTCGTAACTCACTAATACTAAATCCTAGATACATCTCATTACCCTCTTTACCACCACATGTGCAAGATAACCGTTTATAAACCAAACACTCACCATTCTTATATTCAAGGCTCCCATACATAAACATTTCTCATTCCTCAACTCATTCGGCATAGCACCTAACCTATACCATAAACTCGTAGCAAAATCACCATACTAACTCTCCATTATTACTGCAAAACAACATACCTCTCTATGTAAAGCACCTACCTCCCAAACGCATAACTCACGATCCCCACTCGTTACGTACACCCACACTAGATCCTCAAGTTCTTTCATTCATTACTGCAAGACTCATACATAACTTAACACGACACTTATTATTCAACACCCTACACTCACTGTCTCAACAAAGGATTATGAACCACCTGCATATATCAGATCATTACCACACATGTTCTATGAATCACTTGCCATTATCATGTCCACTAAAGCCTTATTTAGAACAAGATCAAAATTACTGTAACAACCTCTCACAACCGTGTTCCATCAACAGAATATCACTATATCATGACAACAGCGAAAGCATATACCACTCTATTTCATATCATACTCTACCCTCATTCCCAACTTAACCTGGTAAGAAACATCAATAACAAAACAACTGTATATCTTTACAAACTGAAACTCACAGGAAGCAACATCAAACAAAACAACAATCCATGTATGACTGGTATGTACTTTCGAAACTCGAATCATAATCATCCCACCTACTCCACCACAACCGTGTGACATCACAACACCGCCACCAAACACCACACCGCAGTGCGAAAATACCCGCATCACAACACTAAATATCGTGCCCGGATCACCACCCGAGGCACCACAACCGCATCGATAGACATCACAACATACACAATCCCATAAGTACTGACTCAACATAACTTCTTGAACAAGAAAAATTTACTCAAATCCACTTTACTAAATCACAAAGCAACATATTATATGAATTAAACAGATAATAACTTCATGAATATCATCCCTTACCGCATCACGGAATCAACATATATCATGAATACATACAATTATAACCAGTCATGCCAGATTAATCAAATTATTACCCTTTTGAATATCATTCAATTAAATTACCGTGTTCAACATATATTGCAGAACATTCAGATAACAACATTATAACTATCACACCATACCACTTCTTGTGAGGTCATAACCTCACACAAACATTTATATATAACATAGACCCATAAGCACATCCAACCAATCAATCTTGATCACGTAAGTTACCACCCAACAAAGGTTACCTGTCACCCGAGCTTAACTCGCATGCCCCTCATCACATTCTTCCATTCGCATACCCAACACCTTCTGCCATACATAACCATACAGCTAACACTCATTATGAGAAACCGCCTCCCAAGACTATGTCTTATCCTTCCTCATAACCATACTTATCAATTCAGTCTCTACAAAATCAGCCTCTTTAGAATTACCATCTCTCTAACATACCGTCACCCTTAACCACTAGTCATAAACCATAACACTACCACTGTCCGGACATCAAACCTCTTCACTCATCTCTAAACATCACGATTTCTTTCCTATCTTTGGTTAACATCCCAAACAACGAACATCAAACCCATCAACAAAATTACCTCAACATTATTCCCAATACTATCTTATTTGTATTGTCATCCAACTCTCCACCAAATATCTCGTATCGTTCCAATACTCCACCAACTTCTTACTCCCTTAGTTCCTCGAAACTCATTATCAATCATGTTGTCCTGAAACTCCTATATAACCATTAGCTAACATCCTCGTGATACTATCACACATTTCGATGATTCCTTACCTTTATATCACATAACTCCGGTGAACATTTTCCTCAGCTTACTTTTATCCTTCTTTTCTCTTTACACTCAATAATACCAATTAATAGTTCAACTCCTTATTCCTTCTAGCTAACTCTTTAGAAATCCAGTTACCCCTTCGTTGCTCCAAAACTCAAGTTCCATTATTTTCTACCGACATCATCTCACTCTTTCTTACCATGGATCTTCTCTTATTATGCTATCACTCACACTTGCCACTAATCTATCCATAGAATCAACGTTTAATGTTCAAACAATTGCATCTCCCTTTTTACATCTCTAGAAATCACAATTCATTTAATACCGTTAATTACCCAAGGAAATCACACAGTAGTTTCGTCTCTCGATAACACAAATTTCCAAACTCGGTCACTATCTGCAAATCCACGTCGCGACATGTCCCATTAAGTTCGCTATATACCACTATTTCCAAACGACCTTTCATTACATATATTCTTACTCAACACTATTTCTAACCATCTCCCTCCATAATTTATTATACATCTCAGGTTGCTACTATCCACATCCTTTCTTTCACTCTTTTCATTCTCACGTTCCTTAAACTTACATCATGCCTTGCTCACATTCACTTACATTTTCATTACTCAACATACAATCATCTCACTCATCCCGTCTCACAAAACATGCTCTATGCCTCAATTAAGCCATACCAATCTCCCTTTTCTTTTTCCACTATCTATCACAACACATAGAACTCATGTCCTCTCACCGAACTCCTACTCACCACAGGTGCCACTCACTACACCATAAGATTGGGTAACTTACGCATCAGGATCAATATACATATAAAACGGTGCATAAAGAACAAAATATTACCTTTGAATTAAACATAATATGCAACGAATGTCAAAAGATAAGCATATGACCCAAAACAGGGGTCACTAGATCGAGTACAGGCCACTCGATCGAGTAAGGTACTTACTCGATCGAGTAGGTGAATATCAGAAGCACATAATACAAATTACCAGGGCCACTCGATCGAGTAACTGACGTACTCGATCGAGTACCCCTATACTCGATCGAGTACCAAGGCTACTCGATCGAGTACCTACGCATTTCTCAAAGATTTGTCCAGTTTTCAAAAAACAGTCATAACTCACTCATTTCTTGGTCGTTTTGGGAGTGTGACCTATCGTTAGAATCGTAAAAGAACAAGCTATCACCTCCAATTGGAATCACATTAAAATAATTTATGCATCTCAAGTTATAACAGTTTAAAGACAACTTTGCTGTAATCAGACGACATAACTATTCGATTTTCTCTTTCAAACACTTAAACGACAACAATGGTAAACAAAACAACTCAATACTCACAAAACCAGTATCCCTAACCACACATGTTACTATTTTCAAAAGTTAAGCAACAAATAACTCGATGCACATATATCATTCAACTTACCAATCACATATTACCCACATGTTTTAATTTTATAACTTTTCGTAACACAAAATATACTCATACCTTACGAATCATATTTCCATGTTACTAATGCAACAATATTACAAACCCACTTCGTCACCTAAACATATTCATAATCACAAAATTCTTATTCTCATGCAATTGACACCCCATCTTTTCCAATCGGTTCATCTATTTCATCCACAAGTGCATACAATACCACAATGGACAATTATATGAACTTATTATCTAACTTTACGCAAACAGGATCATAAAAAAAATCATGTCACATCCTCTAACCACAAGTTACTAGTATGTACACATTATAAATCATTCATCCTGCACATCATTATTCATCACATATAAACTATTTCCTTTTTCCACCACATCATTCGTCATTCTCACATACTTTTCCAACTATTCCAATCAACATGGTAAACCAAGTATCATCCAACATGCTTTCAACCAACAGCATACAAAATCACCCTTATTCATGCCACACATCACCATATTGGTACACAATTCACAAGATAAACACATAGCGATCCCGACTCATATCCCATGGTGACCGGTTCAAAATTGTAGAGCGAGTTCGCGACTTTAGGACGTCTCCCAAGCCTTTGCATTAGCTCCTACAACTTTTACCCCGGGTTCATTTTAATTTGACTCCCTATATTCATTAGGTTCATTGGTTACAGGTTTCAGGATCGTCGCTCTGATACCATTTGTGACACCCCCATACTCCAAGTGCCTTACCAGGACCACTCAGGTATAAGGATGCTACCATCTCGGTTACTCGAGGCATGATAATCATAAGACAATGAAGAAACATACTTTATTAAATAAGTTTTAGCGATTACATAACAAAACCAACTGTAAGCAAAATACAATTGTTCTCAAACTATAAACCAACTGAAAGGAACTGTCCTAACAAACACAGCGGAAGACTAAAGACTCTGATATGTGATGACTCCATCCCCAACTAGATCCCACGCGTATCCAAGATATACCGCTAAGCAATCGCTCACCACCCCGAATGGATCACCACATTTTTTAAAACATTTAAACGGGTCAAGTACTAATCACACAATTCAATATATATTAACAATAAGACAAACAGACAGCTTAAATCACACACACGCAATCACGCCAAATCCAACCATCTCAATCTCGATCGTCCACCTTTGGACCCCGCCAGATGGGGGACCGCACTGCCGTACCCACCAAATCCCCGCTCCACATAAAAGTGAGCGATAACCCTGTCCATTATTGTGCACATCCCTTCTGTGGCGGGTTCCACAGAAGACGAAACTAGGGCGTGAAGCCACTCCCGCAAGTGACTCCACTCACCCGAGAACGCATCTCGAGAACCAGAGACAAACAATCGCCGATCACAATACAACATCAACAACCGTCGAATCAATCAACAATATACAATCACAACCGCAGCCGTCACAATACAATTATTATATCAAACAATCAATCTCAACACATCAACAATCATCCCATTATGGGACTAATACTGAGTAGGAAATCCTACCGGAAAGCAACACAATCATCGACGATCTAGCAAATTGTCTCAAAACCTCTCCTTTACAAATCCTTCTCCTATCACATAATCACATAATCACAATCTAACCTTAACAAATCATAAAACCCCCAATCCCAAAATTAGGGTTTAACGAAACTTGACGAAATACTATAAAATTGGTATACAGATCTTACCCTCGACGCAAGGATCACAAAGGTATAAAGAACGATGGAATCCGACCTCTCAAGCTCCGGGATTTGTCAACAATGCGATTAGGATTAAGAACGTACTTGCCTTCTCTCTTAAACAGTAAATTAGGTTTTGCAAAGTGATTTAGAATAATGACGGTGAAGCTTAAATACCTTAATCGCATAATTAACAAAACCCGAGAAACTTCCCCGTAAAACCGGCTACTCGATCGAGTACCCAAGGATACTCGATCGAGTACCCCCCCCTACTCGATCGAGTACCCAACAGGTCAGAAACTATTTTATTTCGCAACTTACCCTTACTCGACAGAGTAAGGCCTACTCGATAGAGTACCCCAAGACTCATAAATACGGAGTATTACAGTCTTCCCTCCTTAAAAAGAACTTCGTCCCCGAAGTTCAACCCATACATAAAAACAAACATACTAACTCGATCAAGACACAACAACGTGACTAAGAACTCAAAACAAAACTCCAACCCAAACATGAACTCGTAACACCAACTCCACTAACTATTCCTACCTCCACAACATGGCTCATGATATCGTATCAACTCCATTATATCTCTCTCAACACTAACTCCATACACTACCAAAATACTCATAACATCAAACGGAATGTTACATTAATCACCCACTTCCACTACGTAACAAGGTTTGTACCCCGGTGTGGCCGAGTGCACTCCCTCGCGAAATAGGTTTTCATGGTTTCTACTATTTGGTAAGGCTATGTCTCAATTAATTGTTTTAGCGAGAGGTCATGTCAATTTATTATCTATCACGTTTTAAGTGAACTAAAGCGGTGAACTACGATAATTTTAATTGACACGCTCGATAAACTCGATGAAAGAAGATGCATGTTTTAGTTATGGCGATTTAGCGATGCATGTGACATAAAATAAAATGCAAGCATAAAAATCCTAGTATGGCCTTTCCTAAAATAGAAAAACTATTTAACTACTCCCTCCGATCCAGACAGATGGTAACACTTACCTAAAATGGATGAACCACACCAATGGTAACATACCATATTTGGCATGAAAAAGGACTAAATTACCCTTACATCCACTACCTATTTACAACTTTATCATCCACTCACCCACTCACCAACTACTTATTTAATCCACCTAAACTCATGTGGCCCCAATCAAACTTTCCTACTTTACCCCTTACTTTTCCACCTTTTCTTAAATAACCACTTTTTCCGTACGTTACCATTTGTCTGGATCGGAGGGAGTATTACATATTCGAAAACCAACTCCATTGGTCCCTAGAACTTCGGTTGTGGCACGCATCTCGAGGTAACACCGTCTTTATGTATCGCCATTCTTGAAGAAATCCGTCTTTGGGAACTCCGAGATAAATTAAAATTACATAACAAATTACATAATTTCCTATTATACATTTGTAACTAAAATAAAATAAATCTATTAAATTACAAAACGGTGATACGAGATCACAATAAATTACAACCGAATCGATATTCCCATACATTTCGGGAAATACCAATTAAAATCTAAGGCCATACTAAGTAAAATTACATAATTCCAAAATTAAATAAAATAAAATTATGACAATCATAAAGAAAATGCAGCATTATAATATGTATGAACATGCCCAATTTTATGCTAAATCGCCTTTAATTAGCCAATATCGTATATTACTCGGTTTTTACGGATTTGCGTGATTTCAACATTTTATGATCACAAAAATTACATAAATTCATATTTATGCATAAGTTAATTACCCTAACCTCTTAGGACTCAAAATTTAGTCTTCACTAATTATTTGACCATAATTAACTCATATTTCTAAAATTGTTCATTATTGGACCAAAAATTACAAAAATAAGCTATAAACTTCAAATAAATCACAAAATTTCAAATAAATTCAAAATTTGAAATTTTAAACTCATGAACATTCTGGAAAAATACCATGACACTCATAATGTTCAAAAAACTTAGGTTAAAAATTTCGAAATTTTTCGGAAAAACAATGTTGCGGTTTATCGGTTTTTAACAAAATAATCATAAAAACATGAGAAAAATTATATTCATTAACTTTTCAATTTTAGATCTGAAAAAGATAATAAAATTCAACATATGATGTTTTTCTTTAGTCATAGAGTATTTTTTATTAATTTTGCACTAATAAAGTCACTATTCATGCTATTTTTCTTCAAAAATCCATAAATCATGCAAAAAGACTTTACTATAGCCCATTATTTTACACACATCTTGTAAAATTGCATGTGACATCATACTAAATTTCTATGACCAGATTCGAAATATATCTCATATTAACCTATTTTTCACCTAAAATCGATTTTAATAATGAAAAATCCATTTTTCGAGCATAAGAAGTCCAAAAATTATGAAAATTTACAGGTTATCTCAAAATAATATAAGTGACAACATATCCAAAAATCACTGGAAAAATCGAAGTATAGCTAATTTTAGACCGAAAATGACATTTTTACTCATAAAATCATATTTAAATGCCATTATTGTAAAATATGAACAATAAAAATTCGTAAATTAACCAAAAAATCCTAAAAACATTTTAGGACCAGAAATTTTAACATGCATAAATTAATTTCGTGATATATCATAATAACACAAATTATTCAAGTTTTATATGTTATTCTTATAACTCGGAAAAACTTTTAACCGGTTTGAATGCAAACAACCATGGCTCTGATACCAATTGAAGGAAAAGTAGATCTATATACTTAAAATATTCATATATGTTGTAATTTAATTTGTCATAAAATTAACTAATGATCTTATGCATGCAAACTTATAAACAAAATAAAGAAGAAACTTTGTTCTTATATTGGAAATTTGGTTAATATGGGCACAAGAGAGATCACCTTTCTCTCTTGTTCTTGAGCTTTCCTTTTGGATGAACAAAGATCCAAGTGTAGGATCTCTCCCAAGGATTTATACCCAAAGCTTACTCTTAATTAAAATTAATATTATGAGTACTAGATAATATTAATTTTGTAGAAAAATGACCCAAAATAATTTGGTTTTTAAACTCCCAAAACCGGTTGAGAGAGGAGAGGAGAGGAAGTATTTTTATCTCTCTAAAAATATTTTATGAGATGAATGAATAATCAATAACACTATTGAGTATAAGGTAAAAAGGAGAGGAAAAACCAAGTGGTTTTTGCCTCTAGAAAACCGGGTGGGAGAGAGGGCAAAAGGGAGCCAATGCATGCATAAATTGTTCTTTACAATGAGCAATAGGTTGCAAGGCTAGTCTATAATGCAAATGATTGTGTTTTCCACTAATTTAAACAGCACAATATTTTGCCTAATCCCCTCTTAATTTCGGTACACTTATAATATGGGATCCATATTATTTTTGTCAATATGTTACATGTCATATGTCAAATAAAATTGCTATGTATTTTTAACATATTAAAAATCAACGTATTAATAAAAACACGTCATATACAAAAATCGACTTAGTAATTCATAATTACTTGTACCAAAATATTTTACCAATTATAAATCACAACAATTTGTATTTATAATAATTCATTCAATT
Organism: Silene latifolia; assembly: GCF_048544455.1. Classification (NCBI taxonomy): domain Eukaryota; kingdom Viridiplantae; phylum Streptophyta; class Magnoliopsida; order Caryophyllales; family Caryophyllaceae; genus Silene; species Silene latifolia. The sequence continues at coordinate 52,527 of NW_027413285.1, forward strand.
TCAATTGTTTCCTTAAACAATAATTTCATATGAGTAATGATACAATTCAATTACTCAGACCGTATCTCATTTTAATCAACTTTAATGTGATACGTAAATTTTACTTCCAAAATCGTCCGTCAATTTTCAAGTAATTTAATTAACTCGTAACATTATACGATTAATTAAATGATCAATTAAGAGTGTTTCCCTATAGGTATGACCTAGGGGATCAACTGATCACCACCGTCGCACGACAGTAATGTCAAACTCTAGTCAGTCAATCATTACCGATATATGTTGATCAGTTGACAGTAAAATATTACTTCCCAATTGTATTCTTTATAATGAGACTTAAACATGTGATCATCATGATCAACAGTCGTGATCGCATTATTGTCGGAGGACACATATTCCAACATAGAGATTGAGGAAGCGCGAGCCCGTTGACTACAAGGTGCGCGAGGTGGAAAAGGAGAAAGAGAAGCATCTGACCGAGGGAGAGGAGGAACCCGGGTTTCGAGTTGTTCATCTTTCGAAGAAACCAAAGACTTCTCCTGCCGTGGAAAAAGTGATTGACAAGAATGGCAGGGCTAGACCACGAGAGAGACCGTTGGTGATTAGGTCCGAAGTGGCGCAAGAGCGTCCGGCTCGAGGTCGGGACAAGAAATATGACAAAAATGACAAGGGCAAAGGGAAAATGGAGGAGTAGCCCAAGTCTTTATTATTATTTATGATTATTATTATTGTAATAAGAAGGTGGGGTTTTTAGAATCCTAGCCTATTTTTTTTAGCATTATTATTATGTAACGTACTATTATTATTATGAAATAAAAAGGTTAATTGGTTATGAAACCGTTGTGATTTTCTATTTATTATTCTTGTCGAATTCCAAATGCAATTATAAGTGTCCTTCTATTTACATTTAAAATTAAGGGGTTGTATCCTGTGAAGGATTGCCTACGTATTCATTTAAAAAAATGAAATCAAACCCTTGTGCGTAGTTCAAGTAAATGCAAAAGAATAATTGTTCTAAGCAAGAGCTTGTAATGAACTTAGAAAATAAGCATGAGCTTTTACTTACTCTTAAAGTGCAATTCAGTTTATTTGATGATATGAGAATGACAAGTTGTCAAAATGCAAGAGCAAAGTGACATAAGCTTATTTCAGCTTGGCCATGGGCCGTTTATTTAGTGCCACAAGAGCGACACGTGAGGTTACGTGAGGCGCGTTTTTGTTCGTATTCTAGGCATAATAACATTTTAATTGGTCAAGGTTTGTCGGGTTGGCAAATTCATTCCCATCTAGGTCTGTGATTCTAACCGCACCCCTGGAAGTATGGACTTGACTAGAAATGGCCCGGCCCAATTAGGTTTGAATTTTCCTCGTGGATCGACAGGTAAAAGAGCTCTAATCGACTTGAGTACTAAGTCTCCTTCCTTGATGTTCCTTGGCTTAACCCTTTTGTTGAAGGCTCGTTTGATACGTGCTTGATATGTTTATACATTATGTAATGCACGTAGCCTACGTTCATCCAGGAGGATGAGTTCTTCATATCTATCCCTCTTCCAATCGGCTTCTGGAATTTGACTCTCGAGTAAAATATGCAAGGATGGTATCTCTAACTTTGACTGGTTGTACAACTTCCATACCGTAGGTCAAATAGAAAGGGGTAGCCCCAGTGGGCGTCCTAACAGATGTACGGTATCCCCATAAAGCAAAGGGTATCTTGCTTGGCCAATCTCGATAGTTGTCAATCATTTTCTTGAGAATTGTGACAACGTTCTTGTTTGCCGCCTCTACCGCGCCATTAGTTTGTGGTCTATATGGCGAGGAGTGGTGATGCTTGATTTTTTACTTGGCTAGCCATTGCTCAGTCTCAACTTGGAAATGTGACCCGTTATCACTAATGATCTCATGTGGGCAACCGTATCGACAGATGATGTTGTTTTGTATGAACTTTGCTACATTTTTGGCCGTGAGACTAGTGTAGAAAGCCGCTTCGACCCATTTGGTGAAGTAATCAATTGCCACTAAGATGAAACAGTGACCTCCTGTTCCGGCTGGAGTGATCTTTCCGATGATGTCAATTCCCCAAGCAGAAAATGGCCAAGGAGACGCCATTGTATAGAGTAGTGAAGGTGGGACATGTTGCACATTCCCGAAGATTTGACAGTTGTGGCAATATCTTACATATTTGATGCAATCGGATTCCATTGTGGTCCAATAATACCCCAAACGTGTGATTTTCTTTGCCATCATGGGTCCACTCATGTGAGGACCGCATTCTCCATCATGGACTTCCTCCATCACATTCCGTGCCTGTGAATGATCAAGGCAACGTAGGATTACACCAAGAGGTGTTCTTTTGTATAACTCTCCTTGCATGATGACGTATTGGGAAGCTAGTAGGCTTATAGCGCGTTGTCCTCTTTTGTCCATATCCGGCGGGTAGGTACCGTTGAGCTTGAAGTTTAGGATTGCTTGGAACCAAGGTTCTTCTGTGATTTCCTCTTCATCGGTGATTTGGTGCACATAAGCTGGCTCTGATCGTCGTTCGATGCATAAAGGCATTTCTACCATGCTATCCGGCATATTAATCAAAGATGCAAGTTTTGCAAGAGGATCTGCAAATTGATTTTCCTCTCGAGGTAGGTGCAGGTAGGTTACGTGATCAAAGAATTGGGCAACTTGGTCTATTCTGGCTTGATAATGTGCTAAGCTCTCGCTTCGGATTTTCCAAGATCCCGTAACTTGGTTGAAGATCAGAGACGAATCCCCATGCAGTCGAAGATTCTTAATGCCTAAACTTATTGCTGCTTGTAATCCAATGAGACAAGCTTCATATTCTGCGGCGTTGTTTGTCACCTCGAAGTCAAGTTTGACAGAGATCGGTGTATCCTCGCCTTCAGGAGAAATGAGCAACACAGCTATTCCAAATCCTCTTAAGTTTGGTGCTCTATCAAAGTAAAGGTCCCAGGAGTCTACGTCCGTTTGGAGTATGTCCTCATCCGGAAATGACCATGTGTCTATTGTTTGCGCATCATTGATGGGATTTTCTGCGAAGAACTCGGCAACGGCGTGCCCTTTTATAACTTTCAAAGGTACATATTTGAGGTTGAACTCTGAGAGCATCAGCGTCCATCTTGCTAGGCGTCCGTTGAGAACGGGTTTCTCGAAGAGGCATTTGACAGGATCCGTTTTGGAGTATATTTTAACGGAGTAGCTAAGCATATAATGGCGTAGCTTCTTCGTTGCCCACACAAGAGCGAGGCATGTCTTTTCGAGTTGTGAATATTTGCATTCGTACTCCAAGAACTTCTTACTAAGGTAGTAGATAGCTCTTTCTTCCTTTCCTACGGTTTGAGCTAGCATGGCGCCCATGGCGGTTTCAGTTACTGTGAGATATAAACCAAGAGGTTGATCTCGTTGAGGTGGCATGAGCACTGGTGGCTTGGCTAGTATTTCCTTGATTCGGTCAAATGCCTTCTGACAGTCATCATCCCACATGGTGTGATCTGTTTTCTTGAGCTTTTTGAAGATAGGTTCACAGATCATGGTGAGTTTCGATATGAATCGACTTATGTATTGAACCTTACCTAGGAATCCTCTGACTTCTTTCTTTGTTTGAGGTTGCGGCATTTCGATTAGAGCCTTGATCTTGGAGGGGTCTATTTTTATACCTCGTTGGCTTACAACGTATCCCAGGAGCTTGCCAGATGTTACTCCGAATGCGCATTTCTGAGGATTGAGCCTCATGTTGTACTTTCTTAGCCTTGAGAAGAATTTGCGAAGGTTCGCAGTATGCCCCCCTCTATCCTTGGATTTGACAATCATGTTGTTTACGTATACCTCAACTTATTTATGCATCATGTCATGTAGAAGTGTAGTTGCAGTGCGTTGGTATGTAGCTCCGGCGTTGATTAATCCAAATGGCATAACCGTGTAGCAATAGGTTCCCCATTGAGTGACGAAGGCGGTCTTATTCATATCTTCTTCGGCCATCTTGATTTGATTATAACCTGCGTACCCATCCATGAAGGATAGTAATGCGTGATCTGCGGTATTGTCCACCAATATGTCGATATGTTGTAGAGGAAAGTCATATTTAGGACTTGCTTTGTTTAAGTCTCTAAAATCAACACAAACACGGATTCTCCCATCCTTTTTGGGTACGGGTACTATGTTAGCTACCCATTCAGAGTACTCGGAAACTTTGATGAACCCGGCTTTGAATTGCTTATCGACTTCTTCTTTGATCTTAAGAGCCCATTCTGTCCTCATTCGACGAAGTTTCTGTTTCACGGGTTTGAAACCCGGCTTAATTGGGATTCTATGCTCTGCAATGTCCCTGTCGATCCATGGCATGTCTTTGTAGGACCAAGCGAAAACGTCTTTGAACTCGTGTAAGAGGTCTATGAAACTGGCCCTTTCAATAGAGCTCAAGGTCGTTCCTATCCTAAGTTCTTGGGGTTCTAGTTCGGTTCCTGCATTGATGGGTTCAGTGTTCTCTATTACTGGTCCCCCTTCCCCCTCTTGTAGTATTTCCTTAGCTATGTAGGGAGGTATCTCGATCGACTCTGGGTCTGGGTCATCCTCAGTATCATCGTAAACAGAATTGCATTCAAGATAACACAAAGAGTAAGCAGAACCTAATTTATTCATATTAAAGTTTGAGAAAAGATGAAACAAAGAAGCCATCTGATCTGTTGTCAGTGGCGGTAAAGGGACAATTGTTGGGACATTTCCCGAACTACCGTTACTACTTGATGCTAAGCTAGGAGAAACAAAGGGAATGGGGATGACGACAGGAGGAGACTCCCTAAGAACTTCTCTAGACTCCGACTCTGACTCGAATTCATCGTCTTCTGGTTCTACTTTGAACATCTCTCCTTCTCCAGTGGTGAGCTTGAAGAGTCTTCCTTGATTGTTGGTCCATTTGATTGATTTTCTCCATCCTTTCTGCTGGTTCGCGTTGGTTTCTGTGATTAACGCGGTAGGGTTGAAGTGATCGTCTTGAAGTATCATGGTAATGATCTCATCCTGCGCGGCTCTAACAAATCGATCTTCTCCAAATAGTAGACTAACAGCTTGTTCGTCTAAGCAAGGTGCTTGACGAGTCTTGACGGTAGGAACCGTTTCTGGAGGAATGAAGTAGCAATCGTGAAAGATCTCGATTCCGGCAAGCTTCCTTTCGAGATAGTGCCAAGGTTTGGGAAATCCGTGAAAGAGTTCTTGGCTTCCTTCCCTAACGAAGTATCCATTTAGGTTAGGGAGATAGGGTCGCATTTGGATTCCTACATTCTTACGGCTTTGAACTTGAGCGAGCATCTCGAGAACCTCCTCTTTAGTGGGTTTGTATCCTAGTCCAAGTGGTATTCTTTGTGAGTTGCCTTCTTTGTAAGGCGCGAAAGTGTTTCTTCGGATAGGATTCAAAGGCATTCCTGGGAAGTATCCCTGGGATTTGAGTATGTGGTTGACCACCAAGTTGGAATAGGGATTGAAGTATAAGGGCACCAACTCACTTTCTATGACACTTATGCTTTGAAAGCCCCCAAGTTCATATACTGGATCAACAAGGACTTGATTGATTGACCTCTTTTCGATTATTGCTTTGATGGACGACGAAGTGATCGTCACCACTTTGCCATTTAGTGGAATTTTGATCTTTTGGTGAAGGGTGGATGTTACCGCTTTGGAAGCGTGAATCCAAGGTCTTCCCAGAAGTATGTTGAAGGATGCCTCAATGTCCACTATTTGGAAGTTAACCTTTTGTTCAATTGGTCTTGTGGCTATGGTTAGGTTAACGAGACCTACTACTTTTCGTCATGTACTATCATATGCGCGAACATCTTGATTGGTAGGGGTCCAATCCGACTCTTTCATGCCTAATTTGTATGCCGTTTTCAAGGGTATGACGTTGACCGCGGAGCCATCATCTACAAAGGTAATTGGCACGTTCTTCTTTAAGCAAATGAGAGTGATATAAAGAGCCAAGTTATGACTAACACCAAAGGGTGGCAAATCTTCATCTGAGAAAGTAATAGGATTACTTAGCTTCGGTGATTCTTGGAAGACCAAGTTGACTACATCGTCGGGTGTGGAGTTATATGCCACATTTAGCTTGGCCAAAGCTTGCAGTAAAGCTTGGCGATGTGGGAATGAGCTTGCTACTAGTTGCCAGACTGAAAGATCATCCTTTGTCTTCTGTAATTGCCTTAGCAAATGGTCAGTAGAACCATCTTCATTATCATTTGGTGTGACAATGTTGGTTGGACCATTTTGAGAAGTGCTTTGATATGGACGCCCCGAACGAGTAAGGTGATCCACATCTTGGTCTTCACCATTTTGGACTATTTCCTTGACTAGAGAGTGTTCAATGAGATACTCGTCCTCATCATCATCGGCCCATACTCTATTGAAAGTAGCAAGTTCCCTCATTCTTGTGATCTCATCCTCTAATTGTGTAATTTGGTCAATTAGTTTATCAACCACGGCGACTACTTCTTGCATAGTGGCATTTTGGGAGAAAATTAGTAGCGCACGTTCTTTAGGTGTTGCATTGGGATCACGTAGGTTTGCCACTACACTTTCCAACTCCGAAACATGCCTATCTACACTCCTTGTCCATGCGATGAAATCGGTAATGGTAGGGGAAATGGTAGAGTAAAACCCTTCATTCTCGATCGCGTGGATCTCGTCTTCGACTGGAGAAATGAGGTGTGAACAATCTAAGGTAGATTCTTCACTTGTAATCACTAGAATTCCAAGAGGATTCTGAGTGTTGTTGGGCTTACCTCCCGGCGGTATTGGTAGGCGACCATCCTCAATCATGTCTTAAAGCACATTTTTCAATTTGTAGCATTTTTCTGTGTCATGTCCCTTACCCCTATGATATTCGCAGTATGAAGTCTCGTCCCTGAATTTGGATTTCTTTTCTGGTTCAGGTGTAGGGCCTATGGGTTGAAGCTTGCCTTGTTTCATCAACCTTTTTAGAGCATTGGAATATGTGTCCCCAAGATTTGTGAATTTCCTTGGTGGGGTACTCTTCTTGGATGGCTCGAGAAGGTTAACTTCATCGGTCTTGCTAGTAGAGCCGTAAGAACGACTTGTCGAGCCTTAATATCCTCGACCTACCGTTTTGGACAAGAGCCCTTTACGGATGTCATCTTCGATCCTTGTTCCTAGTACGGTTAAGTCCTTGAAGGTCTTGATGTTTTGGTACCTCAAATGACTTGCATAGATGGGCTTTAGATTGTCCACGAATTTCTCCACGAGGGTGGCTTCATCTGGACGTTCAACAAGTTGGGTACTAGTCTTCCTCCACCTACTTAGGAAGTCGGTTAAACCTTCTTTGTCATTTTGGGTAAGAACCTCTAAAGTACGCGTGTTAACTTGGATTTCAGCATTATCCGCATAATGTTTGGCAAACTTGATTGCGGCATCGTCCCAGGTAGCAATTTTCTTATGCTCTAAAGAATAGAACCATTGTTTTGGGATGGTGTCAAGAGATGAAGGAAAGATCCTTAAGAACATCTCAGGCTTAATGCCTTTGATAGACATGTAGTCCTTGAAAGCACAGATGTGGTTCAAAGGGTTTTCATACCCCTTGAATTTAGGGATATCCGTCATGTTGAAGTTGGTTGGCAACTTGGAACTCACGGCCTCATACTTACGGTTTTTCTCCCTATAAATGTCATCCCCTTTAAGATACATCAATTGTTCCTCCAAATATTGGAGTCGTTTCTCAGCTGCAATCATACCTATGGGTGGGTCTTCTACCCCGAAGTTGTGCACAAAGCCATCGGATGCTTCACTTTCACGAGGAGGTAACCTCGTTTCCACGGCATAAATCCGGCCTTCGATTGCGGTCATACACTTGATCTTGAGTGACTTAGAGACGAGCTAGCGCGGTTAGGATTTGATCATTACCATTCTGGGGTTGTTCGGTGCTCAAGTCGCTTGTTTCAGGCATCTTGGACACTGAATAAGAGATCGACGACGAATCAAAACACGATTGACCATTCTAACACACTTGCTAAGAAAAAAAATGTTTTGACTTGTGAAGTGGGTGTGTGTCACTTGTGTCGAGTGAGCTTTGAAAAGGTGACAAAGTTTGAAAATGTGTGTCCTAGTCAACTGTAGTGTAGTTGTAGGAGTGGACTCGAATTGAGGTTTTGAAATGGGCTTGGGCCCGAAATTTGACTCGACAATTGGACAGAGTTTTGACTCGATTTTGCGCTAACGTTGGCCTAAGCTTCGAAAATTTTACATTTTGAAAGAGAGGTTTTGATTTTACAAAAATCGTCATGGTTTCGTTTAGAAATGGTGATCACGTAAGGTACAAGCATTTATACAAGCATTATAACGGGATGTTGAGTGCATTTAAAAGGGTTTTGGTTTAAAGGGTGGGTTGCCATACCGAACAATCAAACCCGAAGTCTGTGGAGAGGCTCGTACCAAACAAGAGTAAGGCCGATTCCTAGTCCATTTTCTCAAGTAGTGAAAGTCCTTGATACAAACAAGAGTAAGTACCATGGTATGGATGACGTTAATCGCTATCCATCCTTGGGCCCAAATAAGAATTAGGACCGTTTAGACGGGACGATTGGTCGAATGGGTTGGGTTGGGCCTAGGAAGGCCGAATAAACGATCTAGGAAGACCGAGTTATGAAAAACCGACAATTGTCTTGTACAAACTATTCCCCAACCTTGTTCAAGTTTCACCCTTTTGGCTACATGTAAGTCTATTATCCCCAGCGGAGTCGCCAAACTGTGGACGAGGGCCACGGGGGACGCTTGGGAACAAGCGTTTGCATTTGTGGAGTCGCCACCAATTTATTGTGGAAAATTGGAAACCGTTCGAATACCTCGTGCCATGTCAAGACACAAAGTGATGACATGAACACTAAGCACTCGTTACCCTTAGCATTCTATGTCTAGAATGACTCTCGTGGATGCCAATGAACACGGATGTTCACAGAGATCTGGCGTAGGGGGTGAGGGTACGTATTAGGAAGCTCCTTTGATCGAACACCTAATTCCGTCCGCCTTGATAGCGGCCTCTACTAATGATTAGGGAAAATCGTCTATACTCGATGTATTGTCAATTTATATGCATGCAATGCAACATCCAAGTTTTAATCCTAACATGTGAGAATTAGACTAAGTCGATTATCACGTAATTTAATCATACAATTGGGTCAAAGTAGAAATTTAAATTGATTACATGTGAAGGCATACAAGCAATAGGATACAAGAAATACAATAATAAAAATTACAATAATTACATTGGATTCATGATTTATGTCGAAAATACTTTTAAAACGGATAATTTGAGAAAGAATAAACAAACAAATTAAGGAACAGGAATTAGGGTGATAATACGGATAATAGTTAGTTAATACGTAATTAGTGAACTAGGTCAAGACAAAACGAGAGTTAGAGACATAAATCAACCAGGAACAGGCGCAGCAGAGCTGCGCCCTCTGGAAGAGGCGCAGCAGTTGCTGCGTCTGTTCCTTGGCTCAGTTCTGGCTGTGAAGCCGGAATTGCAAATCGTTAATGTTAATTGGTGATTTTAATGCTTGATTATTTGACTCGAATGAAAGTGATTAATAGATTATTTACATGTGATTGAGGGTCATAAAAGTAAAACATGGATGAAACGAATTAATAAGAATTAATTCCATGATTAAAAGGGTTAATTAATGAATTGAATGAACTAAATAGGTTAAATAAAACGAATTAGTGATGAACATGATAAATAAACAGATGGAAATATATCAAAGATCGAATTCCAGAGACTCAATATGGATGAATCGAATCTCTAAAACCCGGATTGACTTTAATGACGAAAACCCGCAAATATGAATTATAAGGGATTTAAGTCGAGATTTAATGAAGAATTATATTTTAATGATGATTAATAATATGTTAAACTATCATGTGAATGAAATAAGAATAAATAACGATGAAAGAAAACGAAAGGACGAAACCAACAGAGGACGAAGGAAGAAGAAGAGAAGCAAGAACGGCGGCAACCTCAGAAAGAGGCGCAGCAAGTGCTGCGTTCTTTCCAAGAGGCGCAGCAGTTGCTGCGTCCCTTCTCGACGTCTGTCTCCTGTTAATCCGTAAAAAGGGTTTAAACAAAAGGTTTTAGAAATCGGTTTTAATTGTATTTTCGACATAAACCTTACATTATGATTACAAAAATAATGAACAATAAATAAAAGAGATATTTACACCCTCAGACTTACATGTTTGATGAAACGAGATGAACTAAGTTAACATTTAGTGATGCTCGACTCGAATGTACGACGAAAGTGCCCTCTAGGAGGAAAACGAATAAAGTTGATTAATGTTGATTATAGTGGAGTTGGTCAAATTAGTCGGTCATGCAAAACGAGGCTGGTACTCAGAAAGATCCGAGCTTACGTGGTCGAAAGTTCAAGCACGTAGACGCCAAAAAGTAAGAACGTGGTCTAGAATGCAAAGGGAGAAGAGAAGGGCGGACACTCGCGTGAGAAATATGAGGAGCGAAGGCTCCTATTTATACTAATCACACGAAGGAAATAGGGTTTTCGGAGAAACTTTGGAAGTGAATCTCGGAAAGATATAAAAAGATACGAAAAATACGCAGAAAAGGACTTGGGAAGAGGCGCAGCGGGCACTGCGTCTCTTGGAAGAGGCGAAGCACCTGCTGCGTCCTTTCCCAAGTGGTTTCCTCCTGCGGAAGAAAGATTTCCGTGTTTGGTTTATAGAATAACGGATTAATCTTGTTTTCCTTAATATTTTGTATGAATATTACGGGAAATTCTTTACCAAAGATTAAAAGATTGTGGAATATGGAATAGAAATATCCGGAACATTCCAGAACATTCTGACTCGGGATTTTAACGGCTATCAGAAAATGAAGACGGTTTTAGGCCCGGACTCCAAATGTACTCTAATTACTGCCAAAAACGACCGTATCGGCGCGTAGATGACAATTAAGAGGTAGACACAAGTGTTTGATCAATCACTTGACGATAAACTTACGAACTGTCACAAATCGTTCCGTGTACCAAACATGCGGCCCAATCATCACCGGGTGGTTTGCGGGAGGTGCAGAAATGAGGTATCTACAATTTGCAAATAACTCGGTTTTGATTCCGAGTTCGAAGATGTGTGAATTCGATGGTGGTTGTCGATGTTGCTGCTGCTTGTGATCGAAATCAGGCGATGTCGGGGATGAATTCAGGATTGTCGCGGATTACTTGAGATGGTCATGACCATGGTTGAGTTGAGACGAGCTCGAATCTGGGCAACTCTGTGCTTGACATTGCACGTAGCGAAAATGCTGATGGTGAAATGACGACTCGGGGATGGTGTCGTGGTCGTGGTAAGTTGTTGGTGGTTCGTTGCTGCTGGTGTGCGAGGCAGATGCTGCTTTGAAGTTCGACCATGGTGGTCGGAGCTGGTGTAAGCAGAGAGACGGATATGATGTCGATTGATGGTGTTGGTGAGATGGTGGGGCCAACGAAACCATGGTGGCTTGATAAGGACCTGGTGGTGCGAATTGATGTGGGTTAGGTGATGGCAGAATGATGGTTGAATTTGTCGACCATGGTGGTCGGAGTTGCTGATGAAGGTGCGTGTGTTGGAGATGACTGAATTGAGGAGAAGCAGGGGTATATGATGAGTTGAAGATAGACAAAAGTCAAGGGTTGACTTTTTGACTTTGATTTTCAATTAATTCATTTTTTCTTCTTGACCCGTCTTTAACTCGCCTCAATCCGACTCGCTCCTCAATTTCCGTCTCATTATTCCTCCTTGCCTACACGTTATTATAATAAAATGATATTAATATTAATATTAAATAAAGCATTAAACCTAATTAATTTAACTTTTAGAAAATAAAACTCATTCCCTAACTTCAGAGGTATTCATGTCATTGACTCATTACTCTAGATTGTCGATAGTAGAGGCACGTTTAGACAAGAGTTTGTAGACTAATCAAATTCACGGTAGATTTGAATATTTTAGAACAATAATACGGAATTTAAATTTATAATAATAGTTCATAAAATATGACCTCTTTAATAAGATAACTAAGAGATACGGAGCATATAAAATAAATGTAAATCGATGACAAATTGTCATTGACAATAAGGTCGTTATTAGAAATTAGAAATTCTACACAATTTAATCTCCTAACCAAATTTTACTCGATATGTTATATGTTAAAATCCTTTATTTTTTAGCTTTGGGAATAAATACATCTTAATTACTTGCTCTTGATGAGTCACATTGCAGACTAATTGAGAATAAGATCAGTTCCACTACTTAGCAAACATAGTTCTATTTGGGTGGAACTTTGATGATAATTCTTAATTTACGTGCGTTGATATCCAAGAAATAGTTATGAAGCTAAGCAATAGTGAAAAGTACTGGTTAGCTCAATGTATTTGGTCACCTTCTTGTACCTCGTTTATTAGCTCAATAATCTCCTATGACCCGTTGACGAATACCTCCCTATTACGTATTCCTTAGCCGTTTATTATAAATACAAAATAATAATATGTTTCACTGCATTCATGCGATAGGGAAAGATTAAAAAACCTTAAATAATACATCATCACTAAAAGTCTCAATATACAGTTGGCAAGAAAAGGAGTTCACACTAAAGTTAGGTTCACAATTAAACTTGCTTACCAATTAAAGAAAGGAGTTTCTCAATAGATAAAACATGAACAAAGGACCCTTGCTTACCAATAGGTTTCTCTTAAGACGGGTATATCCGTCTAGAGAATAAAACGGGTTACATCATTACGAAAATCTGCTTGATGTACACCCGCGATATACTGAAGTTTTTTAGGAGTCGTCATCTTCAACCATAGAAGACCCAAAGACACATCATTACGAAAATCTGCTAAAGCAAGCGCCGATTGGGATGGAGTAATGCGTCTCTTGTTCACTAGGCTACCTAACTCTGTGGTAATTGGATCGACGAGGTTCTCCCACGTTGCACTGATACCTAACTCTAACTCTGTGGTAATTGGATCGATGAGGTTCTCCCACGTCGCACAGATACCTAACTCTGAAACTGAGACATTTTGAGATGAATTAGGATTTCACAAAAACACAAAAATAAGGAGATGAGAAAGTTAGATCGAAAAACCTCCAAAATATAGTGTTCTTTAGGTTAAAGACGCAATGGCTCAACCACATAAGATTAACTGATACCTTAACTCATAGATTTCAAGGGTCTGATATGCAGTAGTGATGTACTAACGGAAGGATACAGTAGTGATGTAGTAACCTCCGTCAGACCTACCTATTTTTGGAGGCAGGCATGCACGCAACATACCATATGCTTGTGATTTCTTTTTATCAGAATATTATTGAAGAAATTTAAAAGCATAGAGGACAAGTGATCCTCAACTCCAAACAACAACCAGCAATTCAATTCAATTTTGTTGACTAATTTGTTACTGGAACACCTTAAAGACGCCAGCTTTGTTGAATAATGTGATTCAAAGTATGTACAAAACAATGTGTCCTTTGCGTGAAGGGTTACGTATGAAACAATGTATCTATTAAGAGAAGGGTTGTGACTCTCCATAATATGTATAGTCTACATGTATCTTATGTAGTATAAATATGTAGCATTAGTTTGTTGTAAACATATGAAAACAACATCAATAATATACAATCTTATATTTTGTGTTTATACTTCTCTTATATTCAATCTTTCTATCATATATACCAACAATAGTGGTATCAGAGCACCAAGTGTTGATCCTTTTTGCAAACCCACCACATCTCCACCATACAAAATACTTAAATCAAAGATTTTAATTTCAAAAAAAAAAGATGGCGAGTCTTGGTTCAAATGGACCATCTCAACCTTTGCTTCCAATTTTTAAAGGGGAAAAGTATCATTTATGGAGTCTCAAAATGAAAACTATGTTTCGACCCCAACAAATGTGGGATATTGTAGAGAACGGTTACGATGAACCAGATCCGGCACCGGCCGTTCCCGATGCGCAATTGAAGGAGAACCGCAGAAAAGATGCTAAGGCATTGTTTCTTCTTCAATCATCGCTAGATGACGACATCTTTCCCCGAATTACGGCGGCCAATAGTGCACATGAAGCATGGGAAGTACTCAAACAAGAATATTTGGGTGATCAAAAAGTGATTAAGGTACGACTGCAAATGCTACGGAGTGATTTTGCAGAGTTATCCATGGGCGATAGTCTATCCAGAACTACTTATCTAGAGCGACAGACATTGTTGGTCAAATGAGATCATATGGTGAAAAAATTGACAATGAAACAATTGTAAGTAAAATATTGAGAAGTTTGAATGGTGTTTGGAGTCACATAGCCCCTGCCATTGAAGAATCAAAGGATTTATCAACTTATACCTTTGATGAGTTGATGGGTTCGTTGCTAGCCCATGAAAGTCGAATGCAGAAAAGCAATGTTAAATTGAAGAAAAAGCTTTTCAAGCCAATGGTGAGTCTTCTTATAAGGGGAAGACAAGATATTCCGAAAACCGAGGCCAAGAAAGAGGCAGTTTCCGTGGAGGTCGCGGTAGAGGCCGTGGCTATAGTAGAGGCAGAGGGCAGTATCAAAATAGTGGCGATAGAGGCAAAGGCCATGCCGGTGACTACCATGATGACAAAAGGAAAATTCAATGTCATTATTGCAACAGGTTTGGTCACAAAGAAGTCGATGGTTGGGACAAACAAAAAGCGAAAACAAATCAAGCAAAATTTTCGGAACAAATTGAAGAAGAGACCAGATTATTCATGGCCTATTCAAGAATGCAAAGCTCACTAGACAGCGATGACGTATGGTTTTTGGACAGTGGGTGTTCAAACCATATGTCCGGAACAAAGTCCTTGTTCAAGACGCATGACGAGTCAAAGAAAGGTGACGTTCGTCTTGGCGATAATAAGAGGATGCAAGTAGAAGGGAATGGTAACATTGTTATCCGAACTTTACAAGGTGGTGCTAAAATCTTGTATGATGTGCAATTTGTCCCTGGGCTTGCTCATAATCTGTTAAATATTGGCCAATTAATGAATAATGGCTATAAGATTATGTTTGATGATGATATGTGTCTTTGTCATTGATAAGAAATCTGGTCGAGCATAGCAAGTGTGCGTATGACTCCAAATAAAATGTTTCCGCTGAATGTGTGAAGTGTTGCGAGTAAAGCGCTAATTGCTAAAGAAAAAAATGAATCTCACTTATGGCATATGAGATACGGTCATTTGAATGAGCGAAGTTTGAGGCTTTTGAGTCAGAAAGGAATGGTTATCGGGTTACCAAAAATTGGTGAACTTAATTTTTGTGAAGGTTGTGTGTATGGAAAGCAAAGCAGAGCATCTTTTCCTACAAAGAAGACATGGAGAGCTTGTGAGCCTCTTGAACTTGTTCATGCCGATTTATGTGGACCTATGAAGACCGAGTCATTGGGTGGAAGTAAATATTTTCTGTTGCACACAGATGATTATACGCGCATGAGTTGGGTTTATTTCTTAAAATCCAAATCTGAAGCATTTGAGAAGTTCAAGAAATTTATGGCAGTGGTAGAAAATCAAAGTGGGAAACGGATTATCGCTCTCCGAACTGATAGAGGGGGTGAATTTGTGTCTGATGAATTTAACGCCTTTTGTGAGATGTATGGCATTCGGAGAGATCTTACAGCACCGTATAGACCCGAGCAAAATGGGGTTGCGGAGCGAAAAAATAGAACGGTCGTAGAAATGGCCAGGAGTATGTTAAATGCAAAAGGGCTTCCAAATAACTTTTGGGGAGAAGCAGTAGCGACAGCCGTATATCTCCTCAATATATCTCCAACAAGAGCGGTTTTAAACCAAACACCCTTTGAAGCATGGAGAAATAAGAAGCCAGGAGTAAGTCATTTAAAATTTTTCGGTTGTGTTTGTTATGCGTGGGTTAATAACCGATCAAAATTAGATGAAAAATCAGAAAAATGCATATTTATTGGTTATTGCTCTCATTCCAAAGCATATCGTCTATATAATATCGAAAGCGGCAAAATTATAATAAGCCGAAATGTGGTATTCAATGAGGAAGCTCGGTCTAAGTGAATTGTCGACAAAAATGGCATTTCCCCTTATATTTCAGTGGATGAAAATGATGAGAAATATGAACCACCCTCATCACCTAACACTCCGCCTTCAACACCACGAAACAATGAAAGGTCACAAAATGACTTCTCGACGACAAAGTGACTCTCAGTCAATGTAAAATACAAGTCACCTGCAGACATTTATAAGTCATGTAACTATGCTATGGTTGTTACTAACCCCACTTTCTTTGACGAGGCCAATGAGAAACCCGAATGGCAGATTGCTATGAAAGCAGAAATCGATGCTATTGAGAAGAATAAGACATGGGAATTGGTTAATGCCCCGGAAAACAAAAATGTTATAGGGCTAAAATGGGTGTTTCGAACGAAATATAACGCCAATATAAGTATTCAAAAGCATAAGGCTCGACTCGTGGCAAAAGGATATTCTCAACAACAAGGTATCGACTTTGAAGAAACGTTTTCTCCGGTTGCACGATTTGAAACCGTAAAAATTATGTTAGCTTTTGCTGCCCAACAAGGATTACCGGTGTATCAACTTGATGTGAAATCTTCATTCTTGAACGGAAACTTAGAAGAAGAGGTATATGTGACACAGCCACAAGGTTTTGTTGTGCAAGGTTCCGAAAATAAAGTTTACAGATTAAGGAAAGCATTGTATGGGTTGAAACAAGCGCCCCGTGCATGGTATAGCAAAATTGATCACTTCTTCCGTGACAAAGGATTTGTTAGAAGTGAGAATGAACCCACTCTTTACTCGAAGCGTGAAGGTAATAGCGATTTTTTGTTAGTTTGCCTTTACGTTGACGACATGATTTATATGGGTTCTTCCGAATTCTTGGTTGTTGATTTTAAGTCTAGCATGATGAAGACTTTTGAGATGACGGATTTGGGGTTATTACAATACTTTTTGGGTCTTGAAGTGAAACAAGACATGGATGGAATCTTTGTGAACCCAAAGAAATACGCTGTTGACTTATTGAAAAGATTTAATATGTCAGATTGTGAGGTGGTAGCCACACCAATGAATGTTAATGAGAAGTTAGAACATAAAGATGGAACGCAAGGTGCAAACCTCAAGCATTTCCGAAGTTTAGTTGGAGGTTTAAATTATTTGACACACTAGTCCCGATATTGCGTTCTCGGTAAGTCTAGTGTCTCGGTATTTGCATAGTCCTACAAAACAACATTTTGGTGCAGCAAAACGAATTCTTCGCTATGTGGCTAATACCTTTAAGTTTGGAATTTGGTACTCTAAAAAATCAAGTGGGAAATTGATTGGCTTCACTGATAGCTAGAAGTTTAGATGATAGAAAGAGTACGTCGGGAAATACTTTTAGTCTTGGATCGGGAGCAGTAACTTGGAGTTCAAAAAAACAAGAAACAGCGGCATTATCTTCCTCTGAAGCAGAATATGCTCCAGCTACCTCGGCTGCACGTCAAGCTTTATGGCTCCGAAAGTTACTCGTCAATCTTGGTTGTGCGCAAATAGAAGCTACGGAAATTTATTGTGATAACAAGGCTCCTATTGCGATGAGTAAAAATCTTGCCTTTCATGCAAGAACCAAACATATAGATGTGAAACATCATTTTATTCATCAACTCGTCTCTGATGGAAATGTAGTACTAAAATTTTGTGGTACTAACGAGCAAGTGGCGGATATTTTCACAAAAGCACTCCCACAAGCCAAGCATGATTTCTTCAGAATGCAATTAGGAGTGTGTAACTTTGAATCAAGGGGAAGTGTTGAATAATGTGATTCAAAGTATGTACAAAACAATGTGTCCTTTGGGTGAAGGGTTACGTATGAAACAATGTATCTATTAAGAGAAGGGTTGTGACTCTTCATAATATGTATAGTCTGCATGTATCTTATGTAGTATAAATATGTAGCATTATGTTGTTGTAAACATATGAAAACAACATCAATAATATACAATCTTATATTTTGTGTTTATACTTCTCTTATATTCAATCTTTCTACCATATATACCAACAAGCTTTACCCCACAATTAAGGTAGACAAACAGCAGTATAATGAAGAAGGACTGACAGAGATGTCATGCCAGGAAATAAACTAAACACAACACAGATTATTCACTATATGAAAATGAATATCATAATACATAAAATACCAAAAGTCTAACCTTTCAAACTATGTCAATTCAATTCTTGACTTTATGTCATCTTTTAATTGATTTTAAGAAGTCAACACATTGACAAAGTACATTATTGAGATAGCTACTATACTCGACAGCCACTCCTATAGTTGATCAATACTATACGCTTTATTGTGGTAGTTATTACGATACTTCAAATCGTCTCATCAATTTCAACAACAGGGATTTATAGAAAATAGTTTTGACCCGTGTTAAGACTTCTAAAACAAATGCTAAACACAGAAGGTGGGTATTTAGAGTCCGCATACCTGAACCCGAGATGGTTCGCACGCCACTGCCGCTTGACTTTGACCTTTTCCTTTTGATGCCTAGCATCCTCTCTAGAGACGGAAAGGAAGGAACCCTGTGATCACACCTTTGGAACACCGCCCGATACAATGGGAAGTGCGAGATAACTTGGTCGGCATCAACCATATCCTTCAATATATGGGCAGAATGAAGAAAAATAAAAGGTTTTAGATAGGCTTACATATTACCAAAAAAGAAAAGAAAGAAATGAAATATTATGGAGTAAGTAATGACCTTATTAGTAGTATAATTGTTTTTTAAACTCTTTACATACTCCATAATTTCACGCACGGCAAAATTTTCGAACAAATTCTTCTGATAGGGTGGCAGTGATTCTTTAATGAGTGCGTTCAGCCTATCCGTGAAGGATTTCCAAAACTCCACATTGTTTAGCCCTCCGAACAAAACTACTCGGCACGTCATTTTTTGTTCAAGCAGATTCAAGAAAATGGAAGTGTAAGCTCCGTTGTCCCATCCCATGCCGTTCATTAAATAACAAAATACCATAAAAAAAAATGAACCGAGTTAATTTTCAAAACATACCTTGATTTTTCTTGCCTTAGCAGAAGGCGGGGTGGTGGAGCTACCAACACTCGATGACACGCTCCGATCACGCTTGACCCCTCGTTTTTCTCCTCTCGCATGCCTCATTGAAATTAAATTTTGTCTCCTTTTGAAATCACGTACACGGTGCAGAATATGGAGCATATGGAGCAGATTTTGATGCAGGGTTATCTTCCTTGTTAAATCTACTGTCATAACACAAGCTTTCGTCAGAGAAAATTCTACTACTACTAAAATCTCCGCCCCTGGCTCCACCATCGCCTTATCGGTTGTAAGGGTAAGGAGCATGAATAAATCCCAACATTCACAAGAACCACAACCACTAAAAAGTAGCAAAAAGCATAATTCAAAGAAGAAACTTGTCAATGAAGGGAGAATATTAGTTAGTTTAATGAGATAAAGACACAATGAGAGCCGGTTCCATATTAAGCCCAATTGTCACTTTAGAAAGTATTACTCTGTACAAACTAATATTGTCTAAAATCCCCTTCATCAGAATATTTTCTATAATAGTTAAAAGGAAAATTTTGAAGAGCTTTTAACCATTTTGGGAAGAGTTGACCATTCACTTTTACCTGATCGTGTCTTTTCATATCATATTAAATATATCATACGTGTATCAAGTATAGTATATAAAATTATACATTTGTAATAGATAAATCGGTGTACGATTGTCAATCGTAAATACTTCAAACACCAGCTAAAATGAGATTGAAAATCACGATACTTCGAACATTGGCAGTTGCCCCTAGCAAAATGAGATTACACCAACTGGTGGTTCCTAACATCCTACCATATGCTCCTAAGTCCTAACACCGGAAAAATGACCTAATGTCTAACAAATTGTACTACTTGATTACAGATTTACAGTAGTACAATTAAGTAGCCTCACAAATCACAATTCCCATGGGTAGCTGATTACTCGACTAACTATATGATAAAGCATGTCCATAGTTCCATACCTGTAATCGTCCTCGGCACACAGGCATGCCACGTGATTCAACTACTCATTCGATGGATCACCACTAGTCTGTTAGGGTTGCTACTGTGGAACACAAACACAACCAACAAAAACTAATTAGGATCCCAAAACTGGAGAAACATTGCTTGAAACAATATAAAATACTCGTACATAAAAGAGTGTAGTTCAACTGAACAATCTAGAAGTATAACACATTAACACCGACACTCGTAATTCATTCCAATTTCACGAAAATATCTCAAGACTATTTCATCCTAAAGCAACAAACACCTAACAGTTGAAAATTCTAGTCACAGACACATTCCTACTAAAGAAATTATGTCAATTTGTTCTAAAATGCAACAGCCGAATTCCAATCACACAAGTTTTTACAATTTGGTTCGATTCTCACCCACTTGTATTTTGGGATGATTTGTCCAGTCATACAGAAGCACAAAGATGAATATCAGAAGCCTAAATTCAGGTGATTAATCATAAACCTAATTGTCAAACTGCAGAGCTATTCACCATGTCTCGAAGAGAGGAAGCATAAATTGACTAGTGCAATGTAATCCAATAAGAAAGGGAGCAATGTGATACAGTAAGAGTATTAAAGAACAGTCATTAATCAAAAGGAGAGGTCGAAAACCTAGATTCTTATATCAAGTACTCCCTTCATATCAAATTTAAACAAACAATTGATACACACGTTTCATATCTTTAATAATTATTTAAACAAACAATTGATACACACATTTCAAATTTTAACACCAGTTATTATAGGTCAAAACAGTCTCATTGACTGAATGCTGCAATTCCACACCAGAAGTCAGTATTTGTAAAGACCGGCTAGTGAGTAGTGAGCACAGTTTATGCATAAGTGCAATAATCTAGATTAAAAATAAAAGCAAAGCGCCAAACTAATAAAGAATGTGACTGTTTATGTTTCTTTAATAATTAGTTAAAAATCTTAATAAGCATCTATCATTATGTACCACACCAAAGCCTTAAACTAACTACATTCAGACAAATCCAGAAGCATAGTGTACCACAACATGTCCATTATCTTTACAGCGGGTTTGGGATGAGTTAGTGGGCCGGGCCTTTGTAATTTTGTTAAAATGCCTTGTCCTTACCCGCTTATTTAGCGGGTGGGATGTGTCGGGTTCAATGGACGAGATGACCCATGAACACCTCTAATTGAGACCAAAATTCAAGAAATATAAAGCACGTCACCACCACAAACATTTGATTTAAAGAGGGGAGGAACTTACTTTGCTGACTAATATGATTCGCAAGCACAACATAAAACGACCTTTAGATGAAACAACCTGCCAAAAAGAGAGAATAGGTAAAAAAAACATTGAAGCAAGTTAAATAGAATCACAATGGCCAGTTCAAAGAATCCTTGTACCGGACAGGATGAATTCTATACTCCTTTTACCTTTAAGGTTCGAAGAGCTGAGTTGTAGCTACTGTATAGTATAATGCAAAGGTACTTAAGGTTGAAGAGTATGGAAGGGAAGCGATGAAACAAAACTACTCGTTAATAGTGGGCACAAAGGGTGCAGGAATGTAGTTTGTTTTTACTTGATTTATCTACGAATAAAGTGCACCACACTTGTGTTAACTCAAATAAGAAAACTTGACCTGGTTAACAGTAGGAACAAAAAGTGGGTGATACCATATAACTTTTGACCTTAAGGATGCCCCCGCACGAGTCACAAATACAACATCAAAATAGAAGTCGGCGGGCCATATCCAACGGAAGTATATGTGCAACCTTAGATATAACAACAAAAACGAAGGAGTAATAAATTTCAAACTCTAACTTGTTGAAGTGAAGTGAAGACAAAATTCCGAATGGTGATCCAATTGAAGACGTGAAGTGGAGACATAATTCCATATACACTTGACATCTCAACCTCGGGTAAATCCTAGAAAAAGTAATACACTATGTCACTCTTATAAACATGTGATACAAATTTCAAAACAAAAATCGGGTCATATATGCAGAAAGTTAGTAAAATAGCCACACATGAAACTTCACCTCACATAATGAAGGCAGTAGAAAAAATCTAAGCCTAGTAGCCGTCAGATCGATTCACTTCCTTCAATCCATCTTCACTCTTTGCCTAAAACATAGTGAACCGTATAAATTTTAAACAGAAAAGGGAGTTTGCGAACAAGAAATGATCAGTTCCAACGCTTAAACAAAGAGCACAGTCATAGTAAACATTTTTACAAATGTCAGAGCACGATAGCAAATAGAGCAATAATTACTGACCTTGGCGTTTTCAAAGTCTGCAAGAAGCCAAGAATAGTTTAATATCTTTCAGACTTGCACTATGAATGGGATGACATTGCTCAACCAAATACAAAACATGTACACAAATAAATATATGTAACTAATCAAATAAATACTTGTTTGTTACCAAATGTGTGTTTACCTCGTCTTTAATCACAACATATTTCCGAGGCTGTATTTCAAAGTCTTTCGCTTCTATAAGGTCTCCACTTCTCGGACAAAGTATAATTCTTCACTTTGCCTGCAAACATTATATATACACGATAAATTGACACAACCAAGTCAAGACAAGCATACAAAGTCAATGGCCGAACCAACAAAGATGACACTCATGGCAAACCTTAGGAAACAGACACACGCCCAACCGACAACCACAAAGACCCGCCTATCCAGAAATTCATTCCAAAACATAACATTAACACCAACCAACAATATTAGATACTCCCTATATGATTCAACAATTGAAAAAAATATAGCTTTTACCCACAAATTTATCACTCTAATTCGCACATAAACAAGCCTAATTCACCCTCTTTGTACAATACAATATAAAAACAAAGTAACACCGAGTTCCTTATAGTTGAACTTTGACTCCAAAGCAATCCTCATCTCCTTGATTAATTCGAGTATAGGAAAGAAATGAACTTTTTCTAGTACTTGATGAAATGAACATTCAATTGAACAATTTCATACGTAAAAGATATTAACGAGGTAAACAAATCAGAACCATTAAAAGAGAAATATGATAAATACTGATCAAATACTCCACAACCTGAATTCGTTCAACCCTAATTAGAAACCATAAACCCAAATTCTTTATCCCTAAGAGCATCATGCAAAACTAATTATACAAAGACTCATAGAAACTTTGATTTCTATACGAAAAAAACCCCAAAATCCCCGAGTGAATCATAAACCCTAAATCTAAATCATACATATTTAACCCTAAATTTTGATCTTGTAAACGACTATAGAGATGCGAACATACATGAGCGAGTGTCGGTTGTGGTGGCTTCGCACAGTGGACAACAGTGTAAGTGATGAACGACGATGGGGAGGGAGTCGAGAGTGATCGTGAATTGGTAGGTATGGGTGTGCGACGGTGGGGAGGGAGCCGAGTGTCGGGGTTAGGTATGTAAGCAATGAAGAGAGAGAGAGCGAGGGGGTTGTGGTACAAGTGTGTAATATCACTGATATATAATGCTATTATCAGGACTAGGTTTGTTGCCGGCTTCGCCCGGGCTACCTTTTTTTACCGTTAAATTTTATTTTCAATGAAATAAACTAATGTAAAATTTATTTTCAAATACTGAGACACGTTTACTATCCCGCTATTAATATTATTACTTTCACGACATTCTTTGTTAATATCATTACGTTCACTACTCTTGTGGTTACTATTGTTTCTTTTACTAATTCCTCTATTTTTTTTCTGTTAAATTCATTATTCCCATTAATTTTATCCGACCTATATTTAAATAAATAAAATATTTCCTTGAGTCGATTGGTTATTTAATTGTTCATACTTTTTCTCATTGTTATCACCGTTACTTTCACAACATTCGTTGTTACATTCACTACTCCCACTGTCATTATTATAACTGCCACTACTCCCACATTAATACCGTTAAATTTTATTAATCTTGTTGCTGCTAGTATTACTTTTACTACATTTCATTTAATTTATAATTCTATGATGATACTAATTAATTCCATAAGCGGAGCATGTTAATTTTAAGGAAAATCACTATACTATTGTGTTTTCTAAAATTAATTACTTTAGTTTAATGTAGTTTCCATAAGTATTCTTCATCAAGGCATCTTTATATTATACTTTTAACCAAAACTATATAATATTTACATTGAGGCCCCTTTATCAGGTCCATCACACGGTGCTATCGATTTAAAACTATATAGTATAATTAACTTGTATAAATTTCTTTAATTACATTGAAGTCCCTTGGTTTCTGGAATTAATATATAGTATTGATTGATTGATGATTGATTGATGAGTATTTTTTTTTTTACTAGTTGGAACGCCTTAGCACGCGGCATCCAACTTTTTTTATTATGTTCAAGATGAAGTTGATGTAACGGATAGTCTTATGATATGATGTTATTTCATAGATTTATTTTTTGATAATGTGAAAAGTACAAAGAAAATATTAAAAATGCAATGCAATCGAAACGTATTATTAAAATTGGATTCATACGGTATTAGTTTGATCTGAATTTTATGGGTAAGGTAAAAAGTTATTTTACTCAATCGTTTTGGATGAATTGTTAATAAATATATAAAATACAGTAACCAAGTTGCCTAGTCATCCTACAACATGTCGATTTTATAAAAAAAATAAAAAGTAATATGAGAAGCTCGCGTACAACGCACGCGGCGGTAAACTACTGAATAATATTCACAATTCGATTAAACCACTGAAAGACGTTATATACTGTAAACATATACTTTATTCAAACACTCTTAGTAATATACGGAGTACAAATTACACGCTTTCAGTACAAATAGTAATACATTGACATACATGTATTACTATTTTTAATTATTTTAAAATGTAAAATTGTCTTAAAATAAATTTATTACACTTATGAGCTTGTCTCTTAGAGTCTTTGTGTTCAGTCAATTAAGTTTATGCTTACTAATTTGTAGGAGTTAATAGGATTATGTTGTTAGTGGTTTTATGGTGGTTTAGTTTGTTATGTATATGGCTATATAGAGCCCTTAATGTCGCTAATGTTATGCAACCTTTTTCACATAAAGCATCACTTTCAATTCCTCTTATTCTATGTTTTGTACTCCGTAACACTTTGTATACTAACTTAAATTTACATGTAACTGTGATTGTTATAGAACTTGAATTCAAGATAGGGGACATAGTTCTAGATCGAAATCAATAAGCAACAGAGTAATACAATAAAAAAAATATATAACTATATATAAATTTTTAAATGTTTATTATGTAGGGTGAAAATCGATATTACTAAGCCATGTTCGAAAACTCATGTGTCATGTGTGTATGATGTCAACAAATTATGTATTACAGGAATACGACGTCAAAAAATTACGTATCTATATCATGATTATCTTACGGTAATAGAAATTATGTACGCGTGTAACTTAGATTCGTACATTCTATATATTTTTTTTTATTCAAATGAGCACACTATGTCGCAGGTGAGGATCGAACTCCAATTTCATGGTTAGGATAATTAGAGAGCTCTTATCCCTTGGGCTACCTTGGTTTTCAGATTTGTACATTCTATATAAAATTAGTAATTCTGACCAATTGTAAGGCATCTACTTTCACTCAAGCTATTTCATCTCGATCAAATAACACATTTAATTCTAATATTAGTAGTACGGAGTAGTCAAGTAGAAAATAGATATAACACCATGATACATGATACATGATACATGGAAGCAAAACAATAAAAAAAATAAAAGAGTTTTTCGACTAAATGAGGATAAAAAAAATTTAATGTACAAAACTCAAATAATGGAGCAAAGGTATGCAGGAGAGAAAGCAAATTCTATATTGATGAATTAAAAGCGCTATATTGAAACATATAAAAGAGTTTTTTTCGAAAAGTTTCAACTTCCATTACAATTTTATTGTCCCCTTTTTCCCTAGAATTTATCCAAATTTATTGACCACTTTCTTAATTCCAAAAGAATTTGTAAATCACCAATTTTTTGGCTATATTTGTATGATCAACAGAGAAGTATTGTATATCTTTTTCGTTATGGCTTGTGCTCTCTATCTGTGTGGATCAAGTTCACTGCTTCCTCGAGTTGCGATTTTCATTGATGTGAAGACGCAATATTATTATATATTATAATTATAATTATAATAGTAATATAGTTATACAATAAAAAATGGATATAACATAAGACAACACGACTTACAACCTTATAAACATGCAAAATACGTACATCTTACTTTGTAAATGCCAGCCATAAACGACACCAAGCAAAGACGATCTTTTAGGATGATTACTATATTTCGCCAATGTAATAACTACGCTTGCTCATTCTCTCCCGTGATCTCCACCTCCTACGAAAAAAATAAAATTATAATTAAATTGTCTATTCATCAAGTATTAAAATAAAATAAAATTATGGAGCATATAATCATTGATAAATAAAATAAAAATAACAATAATAATCAAAAGAAAAAGTAGCATGATTTGTGTAGCTAAGATCATACAAAACTATAATACACCCCCCTATTACTAAGAGCAAGTCCAATGGTATAGCTTAGGGACTTACTTGCAATTTCATAAAATTGCAAGCTAGTTGCTACACCATTGGAGAAGGTTTTGTAAATTAGCTTGCCTTAAGCTAGTTGATTGTTGCTTACCATTGTACTTGCTCTAAGAGAATAAAAATTCTCTTAGTTTTCCCTCCAAAAAGCATTTAGTTAAATAAGGTAATAAATAAAATTGGTGATTTATTACCTCTATTGGTAG
The DNA here is from genome assembly GCF_048544455.1 of Silene latifolia. Classification (NCBI taxonomy): domain Eukaryota; kingdom Viridiplantae; phylum Streptophyta; class Magnoliopsida; order Caryophyllales; family Caryophyllaceae; genus Silene; species Silene latifolia. Next base: position 79,406 of record NW_027413285.1, read on the forward strand.
GTCTATTGTTGACACTCTAAATCTGCTACTGATGTGAGATTATTGAATATGATACTAATCAATGATATTTAGTGTTTGTGTTTTCGGGGAAAGGGAGGGATTTTATTGTTTTTTGTTGTGTTTTGCCTTTTGGTAATTTTGTTTGTCCTGGTGTTGTTTAGTTTGTTGTATTGAGTTGGGTTTATGAATTTGGGGAAGTAGTTCCGTAAATTTACCTTCAATATAGATGGTAGGTATAAAATGCATTCACTTCAGGCTGTTTGGCAATACTAACAGGCTAATAGAAAAGTTAACGGTAGGTGATAGAGGTCCTGTTAGAAGTAATGCAAAAGGCTAGTAATGTTGTCTAGATACATTGCATTGTAGAGAAGCTTTACATTACCTCGTAAGAGAATCTCTTCACTCTCACCACTAAATGCATGTTTATAGCCCCATTAACTCCATGTTTATGGTAGTGGTTATGCCTCTTTATAGTGCTAATTAATCACTATAAATATGAGAAGTATGTAGTCATTTGAGATACACATCTTCCATATATCTCTACTACTTCTCTATGATAATTTTGAGCATACCATATGAGTTCCAACTCCTAATGGTTGAGTACACAACTTTTAGGAGTGTTGTGTGACCTTGGGGGACGACGCCTATATCGATTTGTACCGTAGTCGGGGCGATTTCGTTTCTCATTCAGTGGCCTCCATGCCACGACACAACAACAAATATTCTATAATTATATCTTCGCCCCTATAGTGATACTATATTTCCAACAATTGAGAAACGAAATTTTATCGCTATTATTGTTGTTGTGTTCATTATTTTTGTCATTGGAATTATTTCTATTGGCCAAAAATATTGTTCTTCGGGTATAAGAATCAGGCCGCGAAGGGTGAGACAGCAGTTTGGTATTTTGGCCATAACTCGGCCTCTAGAGCTTTGTTTGAGGCGTGTAAGATGGCGTTGGAAAGCTAAGAAGAAGGGCTACAACTTTGTAGTTGAAGCCGTGAGCAGATTCGGTCATCTTACATCCTTAAAATGGACAACAATGTCATGGTAGTATGCTGAAAGTTTTTATGAAAACTTATAAAAGAATGGTATTATCTATAATTTTATTGCTCAATCTCATTCTTGTGGTTAAGGTATGTTCTCGAGACTTTCCTTTAAAATATTTATGATGATAAATATGAAGGTTTGGTCAAATTATATATGCCTTAATCGTTCGTATGTTTAAGCTACTACTTTATTTGGTATGATATGTCTATAATCTTGGCAAAATTACTCTTTGGATAATTGATTTCAAGAATATGTGAATGAAATTGTTCCAAGATTTTTGATTGACAAGTAGCTAGAATGATTAAGTGTCCAAGATATTGTTATGTGTACAATATGTTTATCAAGCAAAATATTTCACACATTTAGATTGGTTATTTAGTTTTGATTATAAGATAAACTAAAATTGATATTTGAGTTATGAACCAAATGTGGGGGTTAAATATTTTGTTTTAAATTGATATAGTATCTTCGATATGTATGACAAAAATTGGAAATGATTATTTGTCAAAGCTTTATAAAAGTAGATTATGGAGAACATAATTTGTCAATTATTATATGATATCTACAAGTTGAGATGATGAATGAATGAATAATGTCTATATTTTGTTTGAACAATTATGTTTGTCACTAATTTGTGGCGTGACAACATGTGGGGGAAGACGTTCAACTTATTTGATAAATTTATTCATCAAGTTTAGAATTGATATCTAATAATTTGTGAAGAGTATGTATATATTTGATTGTGGGGTGTAGAGAAAATGATAATCGTATATTTTATACGTGACTAATTGAACCAAAATTACAAGTATTAATTTGTTGGATAATGGCTATGTCAATAAATAATGGCTGCGTAAGGTTCAATTATTTATGTTACATTTTGCTAACACCACACTATATGAGATTATGATGATTGATTTTATGTTTGTAAGAAGTCAAATTCTTTTTGTAAAATATTGTGGATTTGCAAAGAGTAAATATAAAGTGAAACAATCATTGAGATTCGTTGTTTTCTAATATAATAATGATAATGTATATAGAGCTTTTAGTAAATAATATGATTTTGGGTGCAAAATCACAAACACTATGTATATGCTTTATTCTATGTCAAATTATTAGAAAGAGAAAATAATAAAGAAGATTATTTGTTCTTTTAAACGACATGAGAGTGGAGCTCTATATTTAATTAGAACAATGATGCTAATGAGTTATTAGAGAACATGTTTTGACTATTGTGAGAAGTCTAATATGTATAATTCTAGTTGCTTCAATGTAGCTTATGCAGCTAAGTACATTTTGTTTGTGTATTCATTACCAAAGTTATCATTCACATTTAGTGAAGTGCCTAAGGTGCAATATTAAGAATTGCACTATGTTGAATATTTAGAAAGATATTGGATCGACGAAAAGGTAATGACGATCGACAAGGTGAGATCTATGGTGAGTACTATACATTTTCACCTTTAATGGTGATCTTGTTTTAAGTCCATTGAGAAGACTATTATAACCTTGTCTATTATGTAAGCATATTATATTGCTTTTAATCTTGCAGGGTAAGAGGCAGGGTGATTGTGAAGCTATTATTAGCTACTACTTAATTGTGGGGGCATGGAGTTTTGCCTAATGTTTATCTTTAGCATAATGCTAATATCAACTTAATAATGCTAAAATAATGTGTATAATGATTTGCAGATTTACACAATTTATGCAGATTTGATTTGAGAAAGTTGATTGAGAATAATATGTTCACAAATTATTATCTTTTTGAAATTTGAGTGGAGCATATTTAAGCTAATGGACTAAGAAAGAAAGAAGTCCTAGAATTGTCGAGGGGAATGGGGCAAAAGCCTATTAGTTGAGGAATTTGTGGTGGATACCGGTGTTGGGGCTGGTGTCCTCCACAGTTAGTGCAATGACTTATAAATCTCTAAAAGGATCAAAGGGCATACTTTTGTATTATTATCAGTTGGTCCACGTTTATCAATAACGGTTGGCTTGCTAGATAAGTTTGACGTTATTGTCATACAGATGGCGGTGATCAACTGGTCCCTAAAAGTCACACCTATAGGATACGTTTGAGAGATGTGACGGTCTGAAAATACAGTCATGTTGATGCCTAATATGACTAAGCAGTTAGTCGGAGTTATTGACTAGTAATTAGTCAAACGCGATGTTGAGATATTTATTTAATACAGATTAAATAATAATGGCTAAGGCGAATTAAGCAGTTAATTCGTAAATTGAATATAAACGATTATATTTAATTAATGTATATTGAGTATAATTATACAATATTGTCATTGTCGGACATGTATTAATATATCGACTGAGTCATGTTACTAGTTGATATTTTAATAACCGATAACCGATGACGATTTATAATAAAAATCCCGTCATATACATTTTAGCATTTTGAGTCGGACCACGAGTTAAAAAAATAAGGAGAAAGTGAAAGCCCACTCTCTCCCATTTGAAACCCATGGCCGAAACAAACAAAAGGGGAGCTTCTCTCCTTTTGTGACCTAATCATCTCATTTGCAAAATTATTAGGGTTTCGGGGCAATTTTCTCTGAAATTCTAGATCTCACATCGAAAAACCTCACAACAACTCTCTCAATATTGCAAGTCAATTAGAGAGTATTTCTAGCACAAGGGGCATAGTCTCGGACGGTCTTGGGTGCAACAACTAGGAGGAAATCTATATTGATTTCTGTCTTAGGCCGAATTCTCAAGGACCCGAGGTTGATTCTTTATTCTTTATCGTTTCTCTTGTATTTTGTTTTATGACAATAATCACATGTTAAAGATACGTTATAGTCCTAAAATTTAAGGGAATTTTACGGATATTTCCCTACAAGTGGTATCAGAGCGAGGCCACGTATATTTTTCAATGTGATTTTCTATAAAACGATTTGAAACGATCTTGTTTTGCCTTGAAAACCGTACCATGTTTACACGGCTGTTTCGTTTTTTTTCGTGCTTTGAAAACCGTGACATGATTGTTCATGTCTGATCTTGTTTTCGATTTGTTATTTGCATATTGTTATTTTACACGATCATTATAGCAATATGTTATAGTTTTGTCAATTGTTGATTTAATTTTATACGAATTAGGTCAAAATTGCCTTTGATTTTGCTTTGTCAAATCTTTTTCACGAGGGTTTTAAGTTTTCAGAATCGTTTTGCTCTCGATCGAGTGTATTTCTACTCGATCGAGTGCTTTTCTGTGTGTTTTTTAACTCGATCGAGCACATGCTTTATTTGATCGACCCATTTTAAAACCCTATCTGCTCGATCGAGTAGTTCTCTTACTCGATCGAACAGATTTGCTATTTAAAGTCCTCGATCGACCTCGAGTTCAGTCGATCGAGCACTTTCTGTTTGGCAAACTTCTCGATCGACTGGCAGCATCAGTCGATCGAGCCCTTTTGTTCTTCGATCGAGGACTTTAGTGTCTCGATCGAGGAATTTTGTCTTTGGCAGCGTTGAAAAATTATTTCTTTTATTTTAATTTTTCTTTTGGCCATTATATGTACATTATACGGATTTTGTACACTCGCTTGATAGTGAAACGGTTCACTCACGTACCATATAGTTATTTTAAAGCGAATTTAAAGTAACGGATTGTAATGGATTAAAATTAAGTTGATAGAAGCGGTTTTGTCACATAATTTTAATCGTTAAAAGGTGGTTTGGATAAATTTAACATAATTACGGAATTATGTCACGAATAAATTTTGTTTTAGTTGATGCATTTTTATTTATCGTTACTTTTGAATGCCATGAATGTTTTTATTACGTATTTATTTTATTTTTACAAACGGTTGTAACTTAGTGTGGCCTTAGTAGAACGTGTTACCGTAATGATGGAACACGGTCTTGGTTGTATTTTGAGATCTCGCATCTCCGTTTTGGTTTTTCTTTGTAATTACAGTTTTGTATTTAGAATGTAAATAGGTTTATATTTTGTAAATTTTAAATTGTATTTTTGAGAAGACCAAAGATGGAGAATCGGATGCTCACTCCCGCTGCATGGATCAAGGTGGAACATCAAGACAAGCTTCTTGGGTCCAACGGTGGATTCCAAAGTTGTATTATGTTCTTTTTGCTAGGATAGGCCACACTAGGAATTTTATTTACGTATTGCATTTTTTTTTTATGCTTTTATCGTAACGATAGCTTGCATCATATTCCGCCTAAAACCAAACCACCTAATATTTGCATGAAAACTGACTCATATAGTGGTCACGCGTTAGTTTTCTATGACATTACAGATGTCACACGTTTTACTTAAGCCATCACCTAAGTTAATTCATTCACGTAATGCTAGTTTTTCGTTCACTTAAAATGAATTTAAACTAAATTGATGGGATCTTCCTTGTATAACCAAAAATTGAGAATAGTCTTTATAGGTCAAACTCCAATGAATCCCTTCTTCGTCGGTAGGCATAATATGACCCCTTCTACGTCGGGTAAGTTGGAACTGATTGACCTATTTTATCTCAACACTATGGTCACTCGTACGATCCTGTGATTATGGTGGACTATAGATAGGATTTACGGAAATCTATCGACCAAGAGTTCTTACGGAAGAACTAGCTAAACAGTTGGCTTATCAATTTACGGAAATTGAGTCTTGGGATCACTTGTATTATTCTTGAGGGAGATCAATTATACAAGTGCAATGAGTCTACACGTTAAAATGAATTTTAAATAGACTTAAATTACCTCGATGAGTTGCTTATTTCGTTTTTGTTTTTCCCTTCTTTTTCAGTGTAGATCACGATCATTTAAACTGCTAAAAACATAATGGTTGGCCGTGCTGACGACCCAATGCCAAGTGCCACATTGGACCGTGAGTCCTGGCTTCGGATCTTCATGAATCAGATGAATCAGTCTACTCGACTGAAGAATGATGGATCAAACTTCGCGGAATGGGAGGCGGCATTACGGAATGCTGCCATTTCTGACGGGAAGCTCAAATATCTGACTGAGCCCATCCCGTCAAGCCCAGGTCCCACGGCTGACGCTAACGAGATTGCCAAGTATAGCGATTTCGTCATGGAAGCGGGTGCGATTAAAAACGTACTCATTTTTGCAATGGAATCCAATTTGCAAAAACGCTTCATAGCCCAAGGTGCAAACAAGATTTTCACCACACTCACTAGGGAATTCTCGAAAGCACCGAGAATCGTGACCTATGAGCTTACCACTCGCTTCTTTGAGGCGAAACTCCAGAAGGGCCAACCGGTTAGCCCACACATTCTCAGCATGATTGAGAATGTCGAGAAACTGGAGACGCTTGATTGTAAAATCAGCGAGAACATCGTGATAGACCGCATGCTTCATTCACTCCACGATGGTTTTGCGCTCTTTAGAGCCAATTACTATATGAATGATTTGAAGAAAAGTCATCACGCACTACACTCCCTTCTCGCATGCGGCCGAGAAGGACATGAAGTTTAGTGGGAGCTGAAACAGGATGTTCTCATTGTGTCAAACAAGGGCAAGGGTAAGGGCAAAGCTCAGCGGACCTAGCGAGTAGGTAAACCGAAGTTTAAGAAGTCGGGATCAGGTAAGAGTGGGCCTGGTGAGTCGAGCACCTCATCAGGCGCGACAAAGAGCAAGAATGGTAACATGGAATGCCATCATTGCCACAAGACTGGGCATTGGAGGCGTACATGTCATGTATACCATGAGGACATAAAATCAGGTCGCGTTACTCCTGTTGGTATGTCTTCTTCTTCTTCTTCTTCTTCTTTTATTCATATGATTGAGATTAACCACGCAAGTTACGGAACTTGGGTACTAGATACTGGTTGTGGTTCTCATCTGTGTAATCATGTGCAGGGGCTCCGAAACATCGAACCCCTCGTAAAGGGTGAGGTGGACCTGCGTGTCGGGAATGGAGCACGAGTAGCTGCCGTCTCGAGGGGAACATACGTGATCCAGCTTCCTAGCGGATTTGAGTTATTTTTATATAACTGCTATTATGTACCCAGTCTTTCGAAAAACATTATTTCAGTTTCTGCACTTGACAAACTTGGTTTTTCATTTGTAATAGAGAATAATACTTGCATTTTCTCATTACACGATATGATTTATGGCAAGGGGGTCTCCATGAATGGAATTTATGTTTTAGATCAGACCACCGAAATATTACACGTAATGAATAAGAAGTTAAAGGTTGGTGACAAAGATCAAACGTATCTATGGCACTGCCGTATGGGACACATTAATGAGAAACGCATTAAACAGCTCATACAGAATGGAGCTATCTCGGCCTTTGATTTTCAATCATTTGGCACGTGTGAATCATGTCTCATCGGTAAGATGACTCGTATTTCCTTCAAAGGTGTTGGAATGCGCGCTGCTGACCTATTAGGACTCATACATACGGATGTGTGTGGACCTATGTCAATCACCGCACGAGAAGGCTATAGGTACTTCATCACTTTCACGGACGATTTAGCGAGATATGGCTATGTCTACTTAATGAAGCACAAAAGTGAATCCTTTGAGAAATTCAAAGAATACGAGAATCGAGTATGAGAACCAATGGGTAGAAAGATTAAAACACTACGATCGGACCGTGGTGGCGAGTATCTTTCTCACGAGTTTGATCAACACCTTAAGGATTGTGGGATTGCCTTACAACTAACTCCACTGGAACACCTCAGTTGAATGGTGTGTCCGAACGGAGAAATCGAACACTACTTGATATGGTTCGATCCATGATGAGTCACACGGTGTTACCTGATTCATTATGGGGTTATGCTCTTCTGTCAGCTGCTCTAATACTTAACCGAAGTCCGTCTAAAGCTGTTGACAAGACTCCATATGAACTATGGAAGGGAACGGTCCCTAACTTGTCCTTTATACGGGTTTGGGGCTGCGAGGCTTATGTCAAGTGGAGACACGAGGATAAGCTCGGCCCGCGATCGGTCAAGACATACTTTATAGGTTATCCTAAAGGAACATTTGGTCATTACTTCTATTCGCCAAACGAACAACGTGTATTTGTTGCGGCTAGTGCGACATTCTTAGAGAAGGAGTTTCTCGAGAATGCAAAGAGTAATAGAACATTCGAGCTGTCGGAGATTCCAGAACCAAATGCCGAGCAACCATTGGAGGAACCAGTTCCTTCAATCCCGGCTACGGTTAATATTCCTGAGGAACCCAGGAGGTCGGGAAGAGTCTCTATTCCTCCGGACAGATACATTGGTATGGTCGAGGAACATGACATAGAAGACATTCTACTCTTAACAAGTAGTGAACCCGCAACCTATAAAGGTGCCATGACTAGTTCCGACTCAAAGCTATGGCTTGAGGCCATGCAATCCGAGATGGACTCCATGTATGAGAACAACGTTTGGGATCTTGTTGACTTGCCTGCTAAGGTTCGTCCCCTTCAATGCAAATGGCTTTACAAGATAAAGTATTCTGTGGAAGGTCAACAAGATATCTATAAAGCACGACTAGTTGCTAAAGGTTTCACCCAAGTGCCAGGTTTGCACTACGATGAAATTTTTGCACCCGTAGTCATGCTGCGTTCCATTCGGATTATCTTAGCGATTGCCGCTTTTCATGACTATGAAATTTGGCAGATGGATGTGAAAACCACCTTCTTAAACGGTTATTTGGAGGAAGAGTTGTACATGGTACAACCCGAAGGTTTCATCGATCCTGAACATCCTAATAAAGTGTGCAAGCTTAAGCGTTCCATTTACGGACTTAAGCAAGCATCTCGGAGTTGGAATCATCGATTCGACCAAGTGATAAAAGAAAATGGATTTACTCGATCGGTCGAGGAACCATGTCTATATATCAAGTCGAGTGGGAGCAAGATTGTCTTCCTAATATTGTATGTCGATGACATACTCCTGATTGGGAATGACATACCTCTCTTAACTTCGGTAAAAGTATGGTTGAAGAACCATTTCCAGATGAAAGATCTGGGTGAGGCACAAAGAATTTTGGGCATCCGTATCTATCGAGATAGATCACGTCGGATGTTATCTCTCAGTCAGGAGTCTTATATAGACAAAATCCTAGAGAGATTCAGCATGACTAACTCCAAAAAGGGGTTTCTTCCTATGGCTCCAGGGGTGCACTTGAGCAAGTCTCAGGCACCAGAGACACCGGAAGAGAAAGAGCGCATGACACGGATTCCTTATGCCTCGGCTATAGGATCAATCATGTATGCCATGATATGCACACGTCCGGACGTGGCATATGCATTGAGTATGACAAGTCGATTCCAACAGCATCCAGGTGAATCACATTGGATGGCTGTCAAGAACATTCTTAAGTACCTACGGAGGACTAAAGATTGGGCATTGACTTATGGAGGCGAACAAAAGCTATGCGCAACCGAAGCACGCAGATGCTAGCTTCCAAACGGATCGAGATGACTCGAAATCTCATTCTGGATTCGTTTTTACTCTTAATGGCGCTGCATCACTGGAAGAGTTCCAAACAAAGTGTTACAAAGCAGATTCTACGATCGAGTCCGAGTACTATGCCGCGTCCGAAGCCGCAAAGGAAGCGATATGGATGCGTCAGTTCTTACAAGGACTATCTATAGTGCCTAGTTCGAATGACCCGATCACCATCTATTGCGACAATAGAGGTGCCATCTTCCAGGCTAAGGAGCCCAAGTCTAGCAACAAGTCTAGGCATGTACAACGGAAAGCTCATCTAATCAGAGATTACGTGGAGCAAAAGGAGGTAGTGATAGAAAAGATTGCTACAGATGATAATATAGCAGATCCTCTCACTAAACCATTACGACAAGATAAGCATGAAGGGCATGTTAATTCCATGGGAATTAAACGTGTTCCTGAATTGTAGTACTCTTTTATGGATTACATTCATTTTCTTGTGTACTCTATACGACATCATCGTTTTGATATTTATATATTTTGTTTTTCATGTGGAATTGTACGACAATTTTGAACACCACAAAGTGAACTGAACAAACATTATATTTTTAGTCCTTAATTGCCCACGTGAGCTGATAACTCTGGCAATTATTTTGTGACGTTGGTTGATGGTGGGTTCAACGAGCCATAAGTCAAACGGTTGACTGACCAATCACAGAGGGAAGTTGTACGGATATCTCGTAGGACACAATTGTGACAACGACGTGGAGTCCTAAATGTTTTATGACATTCGGTGCCAGGTCGTGGATAGGACCTCCATGGTGATCCTAAGAGTCGATTATTTTGACTATCGACTGTCTCTTGAGATTAAGGCAGATTTTGGGTGACTTTGGTTTCTTTCTCACGGTCATCCGTAACAGGGGGCCAAGTAGATTTTTTCTGGGTCATTTCATGCTGTGCTTATATCGGCAGGGGTCGAGTTGAAGGAAATATTCAGCCTTTATGAGATACTCGATATTTCTCAGGGCCACTCGAGGAGCTGTAACTGAAATGCATGGCCATGCTCGAATACGGATTCGTTTTATCAGTTAAGTTACTCTCTAGTCGGGGAAACCACTCTTGATACAGATCGATTGTAAAATACGACCTTTGCGGATCCGGATCTGCAAATTGTTTTACATTGAGTGGGAGAAATTTTAAATGGATATGAGAATCGGTTATCGCACATACACTTGTACGGACAAGTGGGAGTTTGTTGGAGCCGGTGTCCTCCAGTTAGTGCGGATAACGTTATTGCACGTACACTTGTACGGACAAGTGGGAGTTTGTTGGGGCTGGTGTCCTCCACAGTTAGTGCAATGACTTATAAATCTCTAAAAGGATCAAAGGGCATACTTTTGTATTATTATCAGTTGGTCCACGTTTATCAATAACGGTTGGCTTGCTAGATAAGTTTGACGTTATTGTCATACAGATGGCGGTGATCAACTGGTCCCTAAAAGTCACACCTATAGGATACGTTTGAGAGATGTGACGGTATGAAAATACAGTCATGTTGATGCATGCCTAATATGACTAAGCAGTTAGTCGGAGTTATTGACTAGTAATTAGTCAAACGCGATGTTGAGATATTTATTTAATACAGATTAAATAATAATGGCTAAGGCGAATTAAGCAGTTAATTCGTAAATTGAATATAAACGATTATATTTAATTAATGTATATTGAGTATAATTATACAATATTGTCATTGTCGGACATGTATTAATATATCGACTGAGTCATGTTACTAGTTGATATTTTAATAACCGATAACCGATGACGATTTATAATAAAAATCCCGTCATATACATTTTAGCATTTTGAGTCGGACCACGATTTAAAAAAATAAGGAGAAAGTGAAAGCCCACTCTCTCCCATTTGAAACCCACGGCCGAAACAAACAAAAGGGGAGCTTCTCTCCTTTTGTGACCTAATCATATCATTTGCAAAATTATTAGGGTTTCGGGGCAATTTTCTCTGAAATTCTAGATCTCACATCGAAAAACCTCACAACAACTCTCTCAATATTGCAAGTCAATTAGAGAGTATTTCTAGCACAAGGGGCATAGTCTCAGACGGTCTTGGGTGCAACAATTAGGAGGAAATCTATATTGATTTCTGTCTTAGGCCGAATTCTCAAGGACCCGAGGTTGATTCTTTATTCTTTATCGTTTCTCTTGTATTTTGTTTTATGACAATAATCACATGTTAAAGATACATTATAGTCCTAAAATTTAAGGGAATTTTACGGATATTTCCCTACAACCGGAACTTGCTATGCAAGGGTGGTCTAACGAAGTCGTAGATAACTCATACTTGTGTACACTTTCCATTCCTATGACATGTACACTATTTTGGAAGGTTGAGCATATAGCTCTTAATGGTCTTATAGCCCAAAATTGGGTGGTCCTTGTGAGACGGACTTGATGAGATTACCGTAATGATGGAGGTTGAGATATTTCTCTTAATGAATCTATATCCCTTTATTTGGGTGGTCCTATTGAGAAGGACTTGATGGATTCACCGCAATGTTGAAAGGTTGAGCCTTAGAGCTTTTAATGAATCTATATCCCTTTATTTGGGTGGTCTTATTGAGAAGGACCTGATGGATTCACCGCTATGTTGAGAGGTTGAGCCTTAGAGCTCTTAATGATTCTATAGCTCATGCGTGAGTGGTTTATATGGAGATAGACTTGTTGGAATCACCTACGTGAGTGTGAAGGATTGGCCTCCTTCTATGAGAGACTAGGCTATCTCTCTAGAGCACTCGTGAGAATCCCAAGGTTCATTTGGCCATAAATTTGTTGAATTGTATCGCGAAACTCGTCTGGAACTTAAGGTGAGATATGTGTTTGGAATTTACCCCGGAGTCTAGGAGTTCAAGATTCGTTCACTCTCTAGGTGATGAAAGAATTGTTCCATTTCACTATGTGTTAATTCAAATCGAAAGATATTAATGCTTAAGTATCAATCCTTATTAATATGCTCAGAATTTTGTCTATCATTTGCATTAGTGGGGGATTGTTAGAAGTAATGCAAAAGGCTAGTAATGTTGTCTAGATACATTGCATTGTAGAGAAGCTTTACATTACCTCGTAAGAGAATCTCTCCACTCTCACCACTAAATGCATGTTTATAGCCCCATTAACTCCATGTTTATGGTAGTGGTTATGCCTCTTTATAGTGCTAATTAATCACTATAAATATGAGAAGTATGTAGTCATTTGAGATACACATCTTCCATATATCTCTACAACTTCTCTATGATAATTTTGAGCATACCATATGAGTTCCAACTCCTAATGGTTGAGTACACAACTTTTAGGAGTGTTGTGTGACCTTGGGGGACGACGCCTATATCGATTTGTACCGTAGTCGGGGCGATTTCGTTTCTCATTCAGTGACCCCCATGCCACGACACAACAACAAATATTCTATAATTATATCTTCGCCCCTATAGTGATACTATATTTCCAACAGGTCCTTAACTGAATTTTTTAAAACTATAATCCCTGAACTGGAAAAAGAATGAAAGTTACTCTATTGGAGGTATATCTTTTATGCGTGTCCCCTAGTCACTTAACTTCCCTGTTTTCTTTGCTCTTGTTTACTCTACTCCTCTGCTTTTTTTTTTTCTTCCTATCTTATCCGAGTTATTTTGATCCGCGTTTGTTTGTTATTTAATTTTCAGGGATGATGCTCGAGGAGTTATGTAGCACTGCCACAATGCTAGCTGTTCTATTGGCTGAGGACAAGATTACTCTAGATGAAGTGACGCATGCTGTAGATAAATTTAGAGATGACCACGGTATACGTATTCTATGGTTGAAAATGAGTCATGAAAACAAAATTAAGTATGTCAAGGATCTTAGCTGATCAGTTTGTTCACGGTATACGTATTCCATGGTTGAAGATGACCACGGTATACGTATTCTATAGTTTGTATGAGAGTACAATTGATGGAACAATTTTTTTTTCTTTCTTAGTTGTATGAGAAACTAGGGTTTGTTAGGCTTTTCGAGTATTTTATGCTAGGTTGTCACCCCGTGCGGGGCTGCCATATATTGGTCCTACCGTTTGGTCAAATTTTATGTATTTGATAGTTTTACTAGTTTAGATCCCGTACAATTAGACCTGGCAAACAGGTCGAGTCGTGTTGGGTTCGTGTCATATGTAAACGGGTCACGGACCCTCCAACCCAAACCCGACCCAATTAAGTTTCGTGTCGTGTTCGTGTTGACCCACTTACATAAATGGATCATCAAGCCTCAATGCTAACCCGTTAATTTCGTTTCGTGTTTTCGTATCTTGCCCATATTTGGAAAGTTTAAGTATATTTATGTGACGGAGGATCAATAAAATAAAAATTAAGTTTAATTTAGTAAACGGGTCTTTCGTATCGAGTTCGTGTTTAGAGAGCTCAATCTAAACCCAAACCAATTAAATAAATATCGTGTTGTGTTCGTGTCGACCCACTTACATAAATGGGTTATTAAGCCTCAACCTAAACCTGTTAATTTCGTGTTGGGTTCGTGTCATGTTTTCGTGTTGTGTCATTGTCTGCCAACTCTACGTACAATGTATGCACGGCGTTTATAGAGCTTTAATTTTTTAGTGTACTCTGTATTATTTATGGTTAAAATCAAGAGTCTTCAACTTAAAATAAAAAACAATCGAATATATCTTTGACACCTCAACTACAACTTAAAATCTCAAGTTTTTCGGTTAAGATCCAAAGTTTTTAGCATGAATCCTAAAGTTTTTAAATTAAAGCCCTAAGTTTATTCAGAGTTCAATTTAAGATCTACTTAAAATTACCATGCTAGCTAATAATGTAGAACCTAAACTATTATAATCTAAAACATTGTTAACTAAGCTTAAGATACATAATATATCACTTAAACACTGTGTCTTCAATTTTTTTTTTTTTTTTTTTTTTTTGATAAAAACCCATAAGGGTTAGTTTCTTACTATTAAATCATCGCAAACCAAAGACAACAACCAATCCGGAAGATCCGTTAGCCACCTACATCTACCAATCACCCATGGTAAAGCATGAGCTAGACCATGTGCCACCCTATTAAAGTTTTTACGGACGAAATTAAAGGAAATAGAGTTAAACGAATTACAACGATGTAAAATATCCTGATAAATCAAAAACAATTCACTTCTTCCAGACCGTTTGTTCTTCAAATCTTCAATCACACCTCGGCAATCACTCTCGATCACCACAAGCGAAAGGCCAGCGAGTTGTGCTTCCTTAATTCCTTGAAGCACCGCCAAAGCTTCAGCAATTTCCGGAGAGACTACACGCGTTTCTTGGACCGCTACTCCCCAAAGCACCTTCCCCGAATCATCCCTGCATACTACTCCCAACCCCGTCCCCATGCCCTCCGCCATTCCTGCATCAACATTGATTTTATGCCACCCCTCACTTGGTGCCTCCCAACGCTCCCCATCGTTCACCTGCGTCCCCCTCTTTGTCACCTTCTCCCTTTCCTCGGCCACACCATCCAGCTCCCATAAAATCTCCCTCGTCCTCCGCACAACCTCATCTCCCCGCCACTCTCCTCCATCAAAAAGAACCTTGTTCCGCCTCTCCCAGATGGCCCAACACCCCGTCATGAACGCCCCACACTCCCTCATGTCTAGCCCTCTCAACACTTCCTCAGCCCACTCCCTCACCCTTTCAAAACCCGTCCCCATTAGAACGTCCACCCTCAACTCCTCCCATATCTCTTCGACCCACCCACAATCCCGGACCACATGGAGACAAGTCTCCACACAGTTTAGGCAACGAGGACACAAATTATCCGTCAATTCCATACGGGCTGCTATGTTCTTTCTAGTAGCTATAGCATCGTTGCATAGCTGCCAAAAGAACACTTTAACTCGGGGCAAAACTGGTGTTTTCCAAATCTTACCCCAAAGCCATTTCTCCTGCTCATAACGTGACTGACCTGCCACCTCTCTATTGCTTTCCTCCATCATGAGTCGATATGCTGACTTAACAGAATAGTCACCATATTTCTCCGGCTCCCAACACCAATCATCAGACGGTCTTGTATCGCTGAGACAAATTTGTAAAATACGAGTACTTTCAAATGGGAGAAACAAGCTGTTTACCTTATCAATATCCCATCCATGCCCATCGACGTTAAGCAGCTCGGCCACCCTCATATCTTCATTCGCCATTCCACGAGGAGATATGATACGCATTGAGCTTGTGCCAGGAACCCACGGGTCACCCCAGACCCGCGTGCTCACCCCATCCCCTATTCGCTTTCGTGCTCCCAGCCGGATCACTTCCTTTGCCTCCCAAATTCCCCTCCATGTATAGCTAGGGCTCGTACCAAGGTCAGCCTCCATGAACTCCCTCCCATGAAAATATTTCCCCTTAAGCACCCGTACCATCAAGCAGTTGTCCTCCGTCATCAATCTCCAAGCTTGCTTACCAAGAAGGGCCAAGTTGAATTTATGGAAATCTCGAAAACCCATTCCACCCTGGTATTTAGGCCGACACATTTTGTTCCACGCCACCCACGGTATCTTTCTCTTTCCATTATCTGAGCCCCACCAGAATCTCGAAACAAGAGAGCGAAGTTCATTGCAAAAATTAGCCGGCAATCTAAAAACACTCATCGCAAAGGTTGGAACTGCTTGGCCTATAGCCTTTATGAGTATCTCCTTCCCCGCCTTACTGAGCAGCTTGCCTCGCCATCCTTGTAACCGCTTGCTAATCTTGTTCCGAATCAAATTAGAGAGCCCCTGCTTCGACCTACCAATAACAGTAGGAAGACCCAAATACCGTTCCTGCTCATGCACTTCCCGAACATTCAAAACTCCCAGGACCCGTTCTCGTCGTGCATTGGATGTACCTCGGCTGAAAGATATAGTGGTTTTGTCGAGGTTGACTTGTTGCCCAGATGCCCGTTCATAGTCACGGAGTATATTTCGCACCACCATCGCTTCGTCCTCCTTTGCCCGCGTGAAAATGATACTATCGTCTGCAAACAATAGGTGTGAAACAATCGGTGCTTGAGGAGCTACCCTAATTCCCTTAAGTGATCCGTTTTCGACATTCCTCCGTATTAGATTCGACAACACTTCCGCGCATAGAATAAAGAGGTAAGGGGACAAAGGATCACCTTGTCGAATCCCTCGTTCAGAACAAATTTCTGAAAGCGACCCATTCACCGAAACCTTATAGGAAACGGTCGTGACACAACCCATCACACGGTTGACCCACATCCCGTCGAAGCCCATACGCAGCAACACCGCCTCCAAAAACCTCCACTCCACTCGATCATAAGCCTTGGCCATGTCTAATTTGAGAGCCATATGTCCTCCATTGCTTCGTGTGTTTTTCATATAATGGAATAGTTCAAAGGCCACTAGAATATTATCCGTGATTAACCGACCCGGGGTAAATGCACTCTGATTCTCCGAAACAATTTCCCCCAAGAATTTCTTCACTCTATTTGCAAGCACCTTGGAGACTAATTTATAGACCACATTACACAAGCTGATAGGGCGAAAATCTTGCATTTTATCAGGCTCTTTCTTCTTCGGTATCAAGACAATATTAGTTTCATTCATACCTTCCGGAAACGGCGCTCCATTAAGAATATTCAACACACACCGGGTCACAGCTGGTCCAACGATATGCCAATAGGTCTGGTAAAAGAGACCGTTCATTCCATCGAGACCTGGGGCTTTAAGAGGATGCATCTGGTTTAACGCCTCTACGACCTCTTCCCCGCGGTATTCCTCCCTTAACCCCTCATTCATAGCATCCGTCACTCTCCCTTCAATTCCTATGAGCAGCTGATCAAAATTCTCCGGTTGATCCGAAGTAAATAATCCCCGAAAATACCTCACAGCACATGCGGCCATTCCTTGTCTATCACATACCACTCGCCCCCTCTCATCAATAAGTTTAGCTATGTGGTTTTTCTCCTTTCTTTGACTCGCTTTTTGATGAAAAAATTTTGTATTTCTATCACCATCTCGAAGCCATAGAGCTCTAGATCTTTGCCTCCAAAAGCTTTCTTCCTGTTTCAAAAGGTCCGCAATATCTTTTACAATTTTACGCCGTTCGTTAACTTCCCGCGTTGATCGGCCTCCTTCATTCAACCACTTCAGCCTCTTTCGTTTCTTCTGTAAGTCTCGCATGACCTTACCAATGCTCACTCCCTTCCAATTTTGCAACTCAACCGCACAACGCTGTAACGAAGAGATCAGCTCCCCATCATCCGCATCCCAGGCCCTCTGCACGGCATCTTCACAGCCCTCTTGTCCCACCCATATTTGTTCGAACCGGAACCTCTTAGGAGCCCTCCCCTCCGCATCCCCTCGCCCATTAAGCAGAGCCTTAATAGGTGCATGATCAGACCACTCCCTATCAAGGTGTAAGAGTTTAGCATAAGGAAACTTATCCGACCATTCCCAAAGAACATAGCCCGATCCAATCTACATTGTCTATTCGCATCTCCTTCTTGACCATTATCAAACGTGAACTCATACCCCTCATAAGGTATATCCCTCAAACCACACTCATCGACCGCATCCCGAAAATTATTCATTTGCCATTGCATACGCGAGCCCCCTTTCATTTCTGTGGAATAAAGGATCTCATTAAAGTCACCCAGGCACACCCATGGTAAGGAAGACATCGATGCAAGAATCCTCAGCTGCTGCCACGACAGGTGACGGTCTTGAACCGCCGGCCACCCGTAGAACCCCGTAACCCGCCATTTATCCTCCCCTTTTCCAACTTCCACATCTATATAATGTACCGTCGCTGAAATAACCGAACAAACATTATTTTTCTTCCATAAAAAAACTAAACCCCCAGACTTTCCCACACAATCAACCGCATACCCTTCATACTCATCCAACCTTCTCCTAATTTTGTGCATTTCTGTACTACGAAGCTTTGTCTCGCACAGAAAAACAAAGCTCGGGGCCTCCTTTCGGAGTAAGTTACTGTGTCTTCAATTTTAAATACTTATTGATTGACGGTATCAATGATGATCACTGTATTCGTTTATTTCACCCCTTCAAATCATTCCATTTTATAATTTTAGTACAAGAGATATTTTATAGCTAATATGGGAGTCGAACCCATACCTTGTGCAGTGCACATGCTCTCCCATTTGAGCTAATTAGCTTTCGACAAAATAGAAATTTAAATTCTAGACCTTTCAATTCTTTATTTTTTCTCTAAAACAAAGTTTTTAACTTAAAAACCCAATACCTTAAATTAAAATCCAGGTTTAACAACTGGATACTAGAGTTTAGAGATTTCAACGTTAATTATTCCCGATGTTCTGAAGTTAAAACAAAGAGTTTTCAAACTAAAACCTCAAATCTTTACAGTAAAATTTGTCAACTTAAAATAATGGGTGTTAGCTTGAAAGATTTGATGGCAATCCATCCATTTAAAATATTTTGTAAAAGAAAATTGTATCATCTACCATTTCCATTACAACTTATCACCATTAGAAATTAAAAAATGCTTATAACAACGTAACTCATTAGTCATGTCATTCATTTTGTTAAATTAATATTAAGTTAATTTTTGTGTGCATAATTCAATAACCAAGCATGCATCCTTTATAATTTTATATTAGGTGTACAAATTAGGAGGTTTCCGTATCGCAGAAAGATACGAATAACAACATAATTCTATTGTTAATGACAACTCGACTCCTGACAATAATAAACTTCCGCTATCGATGTCTAGCGATCTATTCTGTCTCGACTTCTATCTCGTCACACATTTGATTAAAAAGATATGAGGTAGATTGTGAAAGTGCCAATAAAGAAATAAACCTTGTGAATGATACAAAAATACAAATAATTCTCAAGTATGTTACAAATAGAAAAAAAATAGGTTGAAAACATACCTTGTTTTAATGCGAAGATGAGTGCATATTATAATACCAGGTAGAAGGTGGTTGATCTCCGATTGTTCACTTAAAGTTAGAGTTTTAGGAGGTTTTGAATTGAGAGATGTTTGATTGTTGATGGTGATTCAGAAAGCAAAAATTGATTTTGTTGTTTGATTGTTGATGGTGATGCAGAAAGCAAAAGTGGAGAAAAGGGTGAAAATATTGGTTGCGATGGAAAAACACAAATAGGATTATACATCCAGGTTGTACAAGCGTGAGTGACAACCAAGATAAATTCGAGAACTACGTGTATTTTTTAAGCCTAATTTAAATTTCATGCTTTTAATGTGTAAATGAATGAACTCAATACTTTCTAATAAAGCTCATATTCTTTAATATAAAGCTCGGATACTTTGACACAAAGCTCAGGTTCTACACCGTACAACATATACATCTGGTTGTATAGTCCATGAATTGATGGAAAAATAAAATGAAAGAAAAATGGTAAATAGGAAGTTTGTAAACTGACAAGGATTTTATTGGGCTTTTTAGTTGTAGGGCTGGTCTTATGATATGAGACCGCCCTATTAAACAATTTGTGATTATAGAAAATATTCGATGAAAGGGATTTTGGACAATCTATATCTATCTATCTATCTATATTAATAAAGGAAGCTTTTTTCGAGCGATTACAGAGAGTCCAACCTTAACGAATTACCTATATAATAAATTAAATAGCTATGCGATTAAGATATACTATCAATGTGTAACTAACATCTAAAATCAAAATAGTTGAATCTTAGTGGGACTTGGTCACCTGGCCAGAAACAAATACACGAGAAGAGTTTGAGGGTACCAGAATTTAACTAGGATGGAAACACAATTAGCCTATATAAATAGTATTGACTTCTACGTTTAATATTGTCATTTATTGGTTGATTTTGTATAATATTTGCATATAACAAGTTTGTGTTATTAACTATTGAGAGCTAATCGTCTATTTTGTTTATTTGCAGGATGCATAGATATGAATTGACAAAAGGCAATAACATTAGGTAACAAATTCAGGTTTTTTTTTCAATTTTATGTATACCTATTTTCTTTTTACGAAATTTTAGCAATTTATAGGATATGTTTCATGTTATCTTAATGTGAGACGGTTTTTTAGCGGTCTCTTAGATGACCTACTCCTTTTATAGAGGCGAATCATCAGCTTGACAAGCGTAGCCTTGATTGTTTAATTTGGGTACTTTTCTATTATGTGTTACTCCCTTCGTTCCGGACATTTGTTTACCTTTGGTTTTGACACAAAGACCATAAAAGGGGAGCGGGTCATTTGTGGTGGTTGTTAGTGAATGAAAAGTGAACATAATGGGTGTGTAATCAAATTAACCATAAAAAATCTACCCTAATATTGAAAGATAAACAAATAAATGAGACACCTTAATATGAAATAGATAAACAAATGACCGGGAATAATGGAGTATATATTTAGATAAGTTAATCAAGTACTAAACACTCTGCCTTTTTTGGTGTAGGAAAAATCAGCATGCATATTGCTAGAAGGAAAACGTAAAGTTGTACATAATAATATGAGTGTATTATTTGCATAACATTTGTAAGTTTGTTTATAGAAGAAGATTTATCTGATTTTGCTTAATTCTGTTCACGTCTTTTGTTTTGACATGTAGATAAAGTAGATGTTTGTCTTAATTTTCGGTTTAATTTATGTAACTAAATCTGATTGTGGCAGATTTATTTGCAGATTATGCTCAAACTTGATTTTGGTCAGGATTAATCGGTATTGGATGCCATATCAATGACTAAGATATATAGTGGATTGTTTCGACTTTCGAACTAAAGTATCATATATTATATTAAAGCTAAAACCAGCAGCCTATTTGATCGACACGTGTCAATACCTACTCCTAGGCCATGTGTCATTTGCTGAAATCTTATGACTATAAAAAAAAATTGATACGCAATCCACATACAAAATCCTAAGACTATTAAATAACTTTCCTAATACATACTAGGAAATCACAATAACAATATCTTAACAATTTAGAGAGTATGTAAATATGAATACCCTAATTTTTAGCTGAGATTGACGGCAAGAATATTATGCGATCAGTCCTACTTCGAATGTTCTGGAATCATTTCATGGCATAAAATAGGCAAGAAATCATTGAATGAATATTTTTGTAGATTAATTTTGGAATCTTATCATAACACTAACTATTTATTTTTAAATTTAAATTCCTCTCTTTTTAAACAATTATTCTCTTTTTAAACAAATATCGTTTCTATAAACAATTGTCTTCTGAGTCCTGCGTAGTAATATTTCTGGTGTATAATTGTGAAGCTCTATTTAAAATTCAAAAAAATTTCTCTCTAAAACTCGGGTCTCGACGACATTTCATTCGAAAAGAGAATGTGAATATGAACTCTACGTGAAAATCGTAAAATACCTACGTCGACATTGTACTTTCACAGCCGCGTCTACTTACTTTCAAACATTCTCCTCAAGTGTCCAGAGAAGCCTACTTACCACCATGAAGAAGGACATTACAATCGACACATGATACGTCAAATACGTAAATGTTTAAGGAAAGTGGGCAGCAAATGGTATTGTTCAGGGTGCAAGAATTGTTTTAACCGAATGGTAATGTTCTTTCACCGTACATTTTACACAATTAAATAAGATTTTTTTATGTATAACTCGATTTTTCGTTGTAAGAATATTTTTTACGGAGTAATTTTTAGCGGTTGAGACCGGCCCAAAGTCACATTATTTGCAGGTTATATAGCTAAGGAGATTAAATCCATCATGTAAGACTTAGAAACAGGCACAAGTATCATCAAAAGAAAATCATTTTATTTTATTTTTGTGTAAATACGGAATATCAATTATGTAATCGGTGGATTACATGGATGGTTATCGTGTCGGTCGTTTGACTTAAACTATTGGAATTTGTATGTTGATGACTTCAAGCTTATTTCTTGCACTTCGAAGAGACGTGAGGAACGGGTAAATGCAAGCATGAAGATTAAGGTGCCTTTTACACTTTTGTATTGCTTGGTAAGATTTTTCTTACGCTAATGCTTTTCTATCTACCGTGTCAAGGTAATTGTTTTTTCTCACTCTTTGGTGAAGGGTTTAGAAGGCGTAGTTCTCATACGTGCTCTCTTAGTATATATTAATATTTAATACAGAATAATATATTATCAAAGGTTTAAATTCAATATGTGATCGTGTTATTAAGGGGAGTAAAAAGTCGGGTTGGAGAAGTACACTAAATTAAACGAGCGGACAAAATATATTATCGGAGCAAAGTGGTGGAAACCTTGAGTACTTCAATTTGAGGCATTATTAAGGTTTTTAATTTTGAAGCTATCATTTTAATTTTTGTTACAATAAAAATATGAATTTAATGAATGTTTGACTCATTGATGTTGGGTTTGATTTCTGTAGATCTACGGTTAGTAAGTGTACGAGTTTGTTATAGTAAATGCAAGACACTACTTATCATCGAATCTGTTGGTCGACTTGCTTCCAATTTGTTATAATATATACATGCATTATGACAAACATTATTGATTACTAATTGTTAATGTATTTAAGTCAATTACCCCAGTTTGTCTTCGTATGTAGCCCAAAAAATTTATTACTCCATAATCAAAACGAGTTCGTTTGACTATTTATTTGACAAAAAAAAATCTAAACAAGGATAAGTGGTTACGGGTATTTTAGGTCGTGAATGGGCTGGGTTGTATCATACATGTTTTAGATCATTTATAAGTTGTATAATTTATATTCTTAGCCCAAGCTTATCAAATCAGATATTTTACAAGGTCACAAGGATTACCAATGAAACATAAAAATATCCATTTGAAATAAATGAAATATATTTAACTTAGACATTTCTTATTTAATATTATTTTTAACACTAAGATTGTTGAATGTTGGGTAGACTTGAAGGGAGTGGTTGTGGACTTGTGGTGGTTGTGGGTTGTCATTGAAATGGTGAGGTTAGGGGAGGGGAATGGTGATGGGGGTTTAGGACTTAGGAGGGTGATCGTTAAGTTTTTTTTTTCCTTTCTTATTTTGTCATTTGTTTATAACAAATGAGAGGGACAAATTCGGAAAAAAAAAAGAGAAATTTGCTATTATGTGTGTAACAAATAACAAGTCCCATAAGATGAAAACACTTACATTACAACAATTTATTCAATTTTAAAATGCGATTTTTGAAGATAACCCCGTGCAGGCACGGGTTCAAAAGCTAGTTTCATCCATTTGTATTCCCATCCAGCTAGACTCCAAACAAGCATTGACCACCACACATAATGCAATGTGTTTTTTTTTTGATCGAACACATAATGCAATGTTAATATGACTTTTAATTACATACTCAATGTGTTGAAGGACTCCAAAGAATCGTACATATATGATTAACAAAGATATTCAAAGTTTGTATATGATACCATATTTTACATAGATGAAAGCAACTTAACAAAGATATTCAAGTTTGTATATGATACCATATTTTATTCTCCGTATTATAAATGAATATGCATAAACTGTCTAATAACATGAGTATGACTGTTTTTAAAACTATATACTCTATATCTCGACCATATTATCATTTACTCTTCATCTTTTATCCCCTAATATGTGCACTATTGAAATTACACATACGAAAGGTATTGTAAATAGACAAAAAGAAAATAGGGAGAGTTATTTAGAATAGGAGGGATTACATGATAATTTTTAATACATCAACTTTCTTAGTATGAAGCATGATTTTAATAAAAACAAAAAAAAAACCCACCAAACAATCATCTGTGCAGTTTTTTCATTATACAATTTATTGACAGCTTTAACAAAATTTAAATAAAATGATATTATTTCTAGGCCCGTGCATCGCACGGGCATTAAATCTAGTATATATATAAAAGAGAGTTTTTTCGAGCAATCTAAGAGCGTCCACATCATCAAAAATCAATTTAGGAAAGTATAATTTTTGATGTAAAAAATAAAGTGGAGAATCTTTTAATTATTATAATATGTATATTTTCTAAATTATATTCAAGTGATATTTCCAATTTTTATATCAAACTTTTACATTTCATTTGGCAAAAAAATATCGTTAAAAAAATTATGAAAATAATATAATTAGCTTTGTGGTAAAAAATGCTATCATTAGAGTATAGATTTCATATTATTTGCACATATTAAAGATGGTGTATTTCTTAATATGTTAAATTGTGTAGAATTGTCCCACATCGAAAGATTAACACAAGGTGGGTGATCCTATGATTATAAATAGGAGTCATCATTGGAACCTATATACTAACCAAAAACCTTTTGAGTCTCTTAAGGCTCTGTTTGGTAAAACTAACTGAAAAGGTAGCTGAAACCTGGAAAGGTAGCTGGAAACTGAAAAGGTAACTGATTAGGTAGCTGAAAAATAGGAACTGATAAGTTAGCTGATTATATAAAAAAGTGTTTGGCAAACTAACTGAAAAGGTAACTGATTTTGATGAAATGACGTAAAAGGATATGATAATTATTTAATAGTATAAATTTAAGGGGTAGAAATCGAAAATTAAATCAAAACAGGTACCTGAAATCTCAAATGCTACTCTAGGGAGCATTTCATTTCAGGTAGCTTATTTGGTTAAATAAGCTACTTGCCAAACGCGTACAAAAAAATAAGGTACCTGGAATTTTGGTCAAATAAGCTACTTTGACCAAATTAAGTACCTGAAATGCCTTGCCAAACGGAGCCTAAGTATTGTTTTGGAGAGCTCTTAAGAGTTTATATCATTATATTCACAGTATGATATATATATATTTTCTATATTATGTATTATATTCAAGTGATGTTTATAATCTTTATATAAAAACTTATATATCTCATTTCCCAAAAAAGTATTATAAAAAAAATTATAAAAATTATATTATAATAGATTTTTGGTAAAATAAATGCTAGCATTAGAATATAGTATCATATTATTTGCATATATTATCATTAGAGTATAGATTTCATATTATTTGCACATATTAAAGATGGTGTACTTCTTAATATGTTAAATTGTGTAGAATTGTCCTACATCGAAAGATTAACACAAGGTGGGTGATCTTATGATTATAAATAGGAGTCATCATTGGAACCTATATACTAACCAAAAACCTTTTGAGTCTCTTAAGTATTGTTTTGGAGAGCTCTTAAGAGTTTATATCATTATATTCACAGTATGATATATATATTTTTTCTATATTATATTATATTCAAGTGATGTTTATAATCTTTATATAAAAACTTATATATCTCATTTCCCAAAAAAGTATTATAAAAAAAATTATAAAAATTATATTATAATAGATTTTTGGTAAAATAAATGCTAGCATTAGAATATAGTATCATATTATTTGCATATATTTTTAATTATGATAAAAAAAATAAAAACAAACGTACGAATATTAATAAATAGTACTCCCTCTATTCAAGACGAAATACAACAATTTACACAATGGCCAAGACTCAAATTACAACGTAAATATCTTCAAGTTTACATTATAAAAAATTTAAAAATTTGATATTTTCATTGTACTTTATAGGTGAACCAAATAAGATTCCACATGACCATATTTTGTCTTACATATTACAGGGAATCGTAAAGATTCTATTTGTTCTTGAATAATGTAAAAAAAGGAATGTTGTATTTGGTCTTGAATCGAGGGAGTATAGTATTTGCTCATTATTATTAACCCGGGTTAAATGTCGAATTATGTGCGAAAAAGATGGTGTATTTCTAAGTATGTTATTTCTCTCATATTGAAAAATATGTTGGTGTGGTGAATATATCACATATAAATAATATAATTGTCCCACATCGAAAGTTTAGCATAAGGTGGGTGATCATATGATTATTAGTAAGAGGCATCCTTAGCACTTAAATACCAACTCAAAAGCTTCTGAGTCTCTTAAGCATTGTATTGGAAAGCTCATAAGAGTTTATATCATTATCTCCATGGTATGATGTATATATTTTTTATATTATGTAAAAGTGATGTTTATAATTTTTATATAAAAATTTATACATCTCATTTAGCAAAAAAGTAACATAATTTTTTTTTTAAATTATATAATTAGATTCGTGATAAATAAATGCTAGCATTATAATATAACATTAGATGTCGAATTAGGTGCGAAAAGGATGATGTATTTCTAAGTATATTGTTTGTCCCACATTGAAAAATAATGTAGGTGTGGTAAACATACTACATACTATAATGATATGATATAAATAGTTGAATTGTCCCACATTAGAAGATTATCATGAGGTGGGGTATCACATGATTATAAATAGGAGTCATATTTGAAACTTAGGGGTATCAACCCAAAATCTTTTGAATCGCTTAAATATTATCTTAGAGAGTTCTTATAAGAGTTTGTATTAATGGCAAACCTTAGTTACAACAATACCATACAAATATTAATCACGTAGATATTTATAAAAGCGATTATATATTACTATATTAGTGATATTATAATGTTTATTTTAAGATAATCGATAGTAGAATAACTTTATTTAAGAAAAAATCATAATTAAAAAATAAAATGGGTGCTAAATATACATAAATTCATTATTAATGTGTCATATATAATGATAATCTCTGCACTAAAATAGAAAATTTATGAATTATAATACAATCAAGTGTTGCATAAAAAGATCTTAAATCCACAAACAAATCAATAATGAGCCTTTTTACTTTGATTAATAGTAGAATTAAATCTTCTTAACTTTCAAATATAGGTAATTATTATACCTCATTACATTTCAGTAACTAAAACACATTATATTTTTAACCATTAATCAAAATCGCACCAGAAAAAGAAAATATTTTGCATTTGTTTATACATTTTATTGCTCCATCAATTACATCTTAAAAGTCGTGTTAATAAAAGCAATGTAATTTAAATCATATCATTTTTACATATTTTAATTATGACAAAAAATAGAAAAAAACGTACGAATATAAATAGATAGTATAATATTTTCCCATTATTAAATCGGGTTGGATATCGAAATAGGTGCAAAAAAGATGGTGTACTTTTTCGTGTGTTATTTGTCCCACATTGAAAAATAATGTAGTTGCGGTAAATATACTACATATAAATAGTTGAATTGTCCCACATCAGAAAATTATCATAATGTGTGGTGATCTTAAAAATTAATTTAGGAAAGTATCATAAATAATATTTTTTGATGTAAAAAATAAAGTGGAGAATCTTTTAATTATTATAATATTTATTTCCTATATTATATTCAAGTGATGTTTCTAATTTTTATATAAAAAATTTTACATTTCATTTGGCAAAAAAATATCGTTAAGAAAATTATGAAAATTACATAATTTGATTCGTGGTAAAAATGCTATCATTAGCGTATAGATTTCATATAATTTGTACATATATAAAATCGTGTACTTCTTAGTATGTTATATGTCTCACATCGAAAAATAATGTAGGATTATATAAAAATAATAGAATTGTCCCACATCGAAAGATTAACATAAGATGTCGTGGTCTTATGATTATAAATATGAGGCATCCTTGGAACTTAGGTATTAACCCAACATCTTCTGTGTCTCTTAAATAAGATGTTTTGACTTGATTTTTGAGACATAAGATGTAAATATTAAGACCTTATAACCATTTTTTTGTTAATAAGTTAATTAACCCGTTGCAACGCACGGGCATCCAAACTAGTATTAGTTTGTACAGAGTAATACTTTCTAAAGTGACAATTGGGCTTATTATTGAACCGTTTCTCATTGTGTCTTTATCTGTTAAACTAACTAAATATTCTAGGGCTGAGCAAAATATCCAATTATCCGAACCGATCCGATATCTGAACCGTATCCGTTCCGAAAAAACGGATATCCGATCCGAAAGTTTCGGATATCGGATCGGATACGGATACCAGTTTTAAAATTTTCGGATATCCGTATCCGATCCGTTATATGGTCTGTTTTTTATTTTTCCACAAATCCATTATAGATGTGTACCAACTGGTCCAAATACACTACCTAAAGTCCTAAACCCATAGCAGGCCCAAACATTTTATAAATTGTTTGTAAGTCATATAAAATGCATAGAAGGTTATTTATCTAACCTAAATCTCACTTCTCTCTTTGTTCAGCCGTCAACAGCCTTCACTCTCTCAAATTTCCATATTTCTTCACCTACTTCCTCTCACTAAAAGGCAAAAGTTTTCCCCAAGCTTCTTTGATTTACCATATAATACCAAAATCCTACTTCTCTTCTACGGAAATCCTACTTACTATACTCATGAACTAACAAAGGGTGCACACTGACGATAGTGACGGCATAAATACACGGCCTCAAATTAGGGTTGTGAAACAGACGATGACGAGTGTTTTATAGAGGACAACAATTATTTTTTTCAATTTCTAGGTGTAGGTTAGAGAAATATGTAATTTTTTGGAATTTTTATTTCTCTTTGGTATTATAAATGTGTTTTGTATCTTTGAAAAACGATTGACAAGATGAACATCAAATAGTTGGCTTTTTAAAAACAAATTTCTGAGAAATAAACATGTAATCTGTTTAAAACGGATCAGTAGCGGGTATTCGTGCTCTGCCTTAATATTCTCCCTTCATTGACAAGTTTCTTGCTGAATTATGCTTTTTGCTACTTTTTAGTGGCTGTGATTCTTGTGAATGTTTGGATTTATTCATGCTCCTTACCCTCACAACTGATAAGTGCAATGGTGGAGCCGGGGGTGGCGGAGATTTTAGTACTATAGAAAAGTACTTGGATTTTGATTGAGAAAGATTTATTGATTGATTTGGGGGAAGGTGAGAAGACGGAGTCGAGATGGAGAAGCGAGAATGACTCTATCTCGATTTGTTTTGTGTTGTTGAACCCAGATAGGTTTGTCTTGGGTAGGTGTTTTGTCCGTTTTGGGCTTTTTCGCATCCGTATTGTAAACTGGTTTTATGATCTTTTTAATATATACTTACATTTCATCAAAAAAAGTTATTGATCCGTAGATGTTTTTGCTATTTCAAATTATGCTAAAGATTGTTAAATGTTTGAATAAACTTGCAATTTCTGGGGAAAAAGTTTCCAGTATCTCAAGAATAACTTGATTTTGATCTGGATATTTGGAATAGTACAGGGAGTAGGGATGGAAAATGTAAAGAGAGGAGAAAAACGAGGGGTCAACCGTGATCGGAGCGTGTCATCGAGTGCTAGTACCCTGCCTCCTCCTAAAGCCAGAAAAATCAAGGTACTTTTTGAAACGTTTTGAAAATTAACTCCAATTTAGGTTTATTTTTTGATGGTATTTTGTTATTTATTTAGCTATTTTTTTTTTGTTTTAAATCGGAATTTTAAAAACCTAAAACCTAACTTAGAGTGATTAAATTTTAATTTAATCGATTGTGTTTAAATCTGTTATTATCATTTCTATTATCGATTGTGTTTAAATCTCACTGATATTTTAATTTTGCGGGACTTAGTTCAAATTTTCAGTTAGTTTCATTAAAATTTGAGTTAGTTTCATTCAAATTTAGCTTTGTTAATCGTGTATTGAAATTAAAGATAAAAATGTCTTGATAATTTTTAAAGTGATTTTGGTTTTTAATTGTTTTGTTTGGTCCTGCATTTGAGGTGTTTGCATTTGAGGTGTTTGGTTTTGATTCTGTCTAATTTGTTAGGATATGAGCTAAGTTACTTGACAAGAATTAAAAATTCGAATTACATCGATTGGTGTTTGGTTATAACTTTTTTTTCTTCATTCTGCCCATATATTGTAGGATCGCCCTCGTATTCAGGAGCACTTCGAATTGCATCGAAACTATCCCGTGTTTCCAACTGAAAGTACAATGTTGGGCCTCAAATCAGAAAGTTCATTTGGAATAGGGGTCAAGCGTCATCGGAGCGTGTCATCGAGTGCTAGTAGCTCCACCCTACCTCCTCCTAAAGCCAGAAAAATCAAGGTACATCTTTAAAATTAAGTCGGATTTAGGTTTGGTTTTTTGATGGGATTTTGTTATTTAACTAGTTTTCATGGGCCCGTCTTTGATTTATGGGTATTTGATAGCCGACCCCCGTATGACCTTATTACACAAAAGTGGAAAACGCCACTGTTTTGTCTAGATAGGCTTCTTAGACCTCGGAGAAATAGCAACGCCCCCGCGGTAACAAAATTTGAGTTAAACACTAATTTATTAAATTAACAAAAACAACTGATTGGACGGAGTATGTTGAGGATGCGTTCCCTAGCTATATCAAAGTGCTTCTCGTTATTGCTCTACAAGGATCTCTTTCAACATGAATTTAGAAGCAAAACACAAAGAGATAATAAACGATTCAATGGTTAGTTCAAACTTCAAAGTCCTCGAGGGAAATTCTGTCTAAACAAATGTATTGATTAAGAACGAAAGCCTATAACAAATATGTAAAGATAAAATAAAAGTACCAGAATCAAATAAACCCAAGCTTCACTTGTCACTTTCTCAGTTCCATCACTAGTTCTATCATTTGAATCGAAAAAGAAACCTTTCACTTCTGTCATAGCGTTGGAATGCTATTAAATTCTCGTACTTTTGATCGCCGTCTCTAGACCAATGCAAGACATAGTACGATTTTGATTAATACAGCCATGGAACCACTAATCCTTCGATTATTCTCCATAATAATTATTTAACAATCACCTCGACGTCCTTGACCCCGACCTCTCTAAGGGTTCTTAATCCCTATTGTATGAAGTGTTTACGAACTCGTATACTTTTGCTTAAACAATAAAAATAACTCTGGCTTCCAAAAAAAAAAAAAAAAAACTCTGTAACTTTTCTATTCCTCTCCTCTTGTAACACCAATCTTTATAAATACATATATGTATTCCACATTAAACTTCAAACTAATACCATTATACATTTGAAATCCTTGGAACAACTAAAATTCCAAATCCTACAGGGGGTAATTTAAGGTAAGTTGTTCCTCAGACTTGGGCATGAAAGTGTTCGACACAAGTGTGTATTTAAAATAAAGTGACAGTGTGTCATTACGAATCTAAAGTCGAGTGCTGGACACGGATGCGACAACTGAAGTGACATACTCCTTAATGAATGTATATAGCCACAATTTTAAAAATTGTGAATACAATAATAGGTGAAATGCTCACAAAAAATACTACTGTCAAATTTACCACACATTGATATCTCTCTCAGTACAGCCGTACGTGTACTAAAACAATCATGAACTGCAAATTCTGCCGGAAAAATAAATAAATTAATTTGATAAATTCAAAAAACAGTAAATAAACTGACCTTATCATATATGAAGCTGATGGTCTCATGGTGACTTGGCAAGGCCTAAAGAGTTATGTGGCAACTTATTAAATAGATGAACAAATAAATGAATTAACAGGAGGATACCCATGGTGTCATGGTGAGTTAACAGGATATTACGTCATTTATTCAGCAAGCGACCAATCCACCATCGTGATAACAGTAAATAGATGTACTAATTAATGTTGAAATCTATTTTTATTAGTTAATGAAAGGCGTTTTTCTTGTTAATTCATTGGGAGGAAGATGAAGAGGGGACAATAAAGGAAGCGTTATAGTAATGTTTACGCATGAAGTAGAAGAGTTAGTGCTTAGTACTAGAGTCATGGCAACATATTAAATGGAAAAAACTCTTTACAAAGAGTTTCCCTTCGTAGGATTTTGATTTTGATAATGAAAGTATGCGAGATGACATTTAGTCCATGTATATGTGGCATTTAGTAATGCAAGGTGGCATTTAATCTATGTCTACGTGGCTTTAATTGGTGTTTTAGTTTACCCGTTTAATAAGATTTTATAGATTAGCTATTTTTTGTTTTAACTCCGAATTTCGAAAGCCTAAAACCTAACTTACAGTGGTTAAATTGTAATTTAATCGATTGTGGTTAAATTTGTTATTATCAGGTTCTATTATCGATGCATGCCTATTATTAATGCATGCTGGAATATTTCTGTTTTGTTGAATTTTTCAATTTAGGCGTTGTTCGTTTGGACTTATCCAAATTTTCAGTTAGTTTCATTCAAATTTAGGTTTAGATTTGTAATAGTGTTTTGGAACTAAAAATAAAAATGTCTTAATCGATTGTGATACTTTTTAAAGTGATTTTGGTTTTCAATTGTGTTGTTTGGTCCTGCATTTGAGGTGTGTTTGGTTTTGATTCTGTCTAATTTGTTATGATACGAGCTAAGTTACGTGACGAACTGATTCACACGAATTAAAAATTCGAATTACATTGATTTGTGGTGCTTTGTTATAACTTTTTTTTTTCCCGTTCTGCCCATATATTGTAGGATCAGCCTCGTGTTCGGGAGCCTCATGTTCAGGAGCACTCCGGCTCCTCCGAATTGCATCGGAAGGTCTTCAAGAAGTGTGGACATAAACGTCCCGTCTTTTCAACCGAAAGTACAATGTTAAGCCTCAAATCAAAGTCATGTGAAATGTGTTCTACGGGTCGTAGTAAGAGAAGCGAAAGCTGGGATTCAGGTATGCGGATTTTGCCAATTTTGCCAGTCTTCGATACCCATATCAGTAATGATACCGACATGCCAATCACGTAACTAACTAAACTAATAACGAAAATCACACTATTATAATCTTCATAGGATATTTATAGGGCGTTGATCTCATTGTGTAATGGCTGGTTAAAATAGTTCAGGTTAGAAGGGTCAAAGGTTTGAGGTAATTATGGTCTTAGAAAGAAAAGGAGAAAGTCATATTGGAAGTATATCTAAGTAATATTGGAGGTATATCTTTTATGTGTGTGTCCTAGTCACTTAATTTCTCTGTTTTCTTTGTTCCAGTTTACTTCTACTTCTCTGCCTTCCTTTTTTCTTCCTATCTTTTCTGAGTTATTTTGATCCGGGTTTATTTGTTATTTCATTTTCAGAAATGATACTCGGGTCCTCTGAGTCCATTGAGAGTAGTGCCACACAGGTACTTGCTCTATTGGACCAGAAGAAGATTACTTCAGAAGCAGCGATGCGTGCTATGGAGAAATTTGATGATAGCTACTGTCTACGTATTCTATGGCTGAAGATGAGTCTTGAACACCAAATTAAGTATGTCAAAAGCTTAATACAAAAAAATAAAATAAAAAGTATGTCAAAGGCTCCTTCTAGGTATAGTTAGGTATAGTTTGTATGGGTAAGTACAATTCCTCAACGAGGATTTTGAGGATTTGAAGGATCTAACATTTTTTTTTTCTTTCTTAGTTGTATGACTTCAGACTAGGGTTTGTTAAGCTTTTCGAATATTTTATGTGTCTGATAGGGTAAATTTTCGGCCCTGCTGGTGCCCTAGCGCTTGGGCAGGTTGTGACCCCATGCGGGGCTGCCATATATGGGTCCTTTTGCCTCGGCAAAGTTTATGTGTTTGATAGTTTTATGTTGTTTGGATAAAAGAATTTCATGTGGAATTAAAAGAAGTTGAGATTGATTATAGAAGTTGAGTTAATTAATGATGTCCTTTTATTATAAGACATACACCGTGTACTCATCTACTTTGCCCGTATGTCCGCATTTTCATGCAGAAGTGGAATATAAAAACTGACTGCCGCCCAAAACCTACAGATTGTATGTGAAAGTCAAAGTGTACCTCAAGTTCATCAAGCTCCCAATCAAATTCACGTTGTACCTGGAAAAACATAGATATGAATGAATGAAAAACTAAACCTCTGTTGTCTAAAAAAAAAAAGAAAAACTAGACCTCAAACAAAAGTGTCAACAAATACCCAGTCAGTAGAAATTTTGATGAAATGCAAATAATACACCATTAAGCAAATTCGGACTTAACATCAGCTTGATCGTCAATTCAGTACTCTGTTCAAGCTCGTCATTATAAGAGGGATTAGCATCATGTGGTCTCAAGTGATTCCGTGGAAAAACTAATCCTGACATTTAAGCCTTCGTCAAAAATATTGGTGACCATAGTTTGGGATTATTGCGCTTCACATTCGGTTTTGAGTTCTTCAGACTGATCATCGAATTTAAGGGTGTGTTAGGAGAGGGAGAAGGAGGGAAAAGAAAGGGATGGAAGGGAAGGGGAGGGAGAATGGAGAAGGTCATTTTCCTCTAAATCTCGCTTTGTTGGAGAAGAAATAATTTGGCTTGGAGGGGAAGTGGAGGATTCATTTTCCTCCTCAAAATCCCTCCACCTCCATTTTGCTAACCAAACAAAGGTGATGGGGGCGTTTCGCATCAATGACCGCAAGTCAACATATTGAGCAAGGTCAAAGATATCCACAAACAAGTCAACGACTTAGACTGACCTAGCCGATGCGACCCGTCGGCTGTCTCTTGGGTCTCGGCATGACGACCGGCCAGTAGGGGCACATTTCGCGTACTCATATCCAAGACCCTCGGCGGCCTACCATGGGTCCCGGCCGAGGGTAGAAACGGCTCTTTCCGCCCGCTAGCCACTTGGCCACTTGGCCACTACGTGACAAAAGGTGAAAGTCTATAAATACTCC
Organism: Silene latifolia; assembly: GCF_048544455.1. NCBI lineage: Eukaryota > Viridiplantae > Streptophyta > Magnoliopsida > Caryophyllales > Caryophyllaceae > Silene > Silene latifolia. Next base: position 114,358 of record NW_027413285.1, read on the forward strand.
TCAACCCTCATTGAGGAAAGGATCCACAAATTAACCTAAGAATCACTATTCATCTGGTAATATCTTCCTTATCTCTCTACAATATACTTAGCCAAGCAACACATACTTAATCCTTTAAGTTTACTGACTTGAGCGTCGGAGTGAGTACGCTCGGCCAAAGCCGAGCCCTCAGTTTGTTCATCGTTTCAGAAGACCGCAAGGAGGATTCAAGCAAGGACATCATTCAACCAGCCACGGGTGGTAACAATACTTGCTGCCGGAATTACACCAGGAACAATTGGCGCCGTCTCGTGGGGATAAGCCTAAACACAACCTACCAAGAATTTTTACAACAAAACAAGGAAAAGGAAAGCAAAAGATTACATGCATATCATTTGAAGCGCCAAAAGATGGCAGGGAGTAAAGGCTCAATAGTTGGCCCCGAACAACTAAAGTTATCCGAGATGCGGGTGAGTCCGGTGACGACCGCCCGTCTCCCTATGCCCGTTTCGCCCTCCATCGATGTGAAGCATCTTCGGTGGCCGGCTCGGAAGAAGGCTCGACATTTTCAAGCGCCTTTAGCCTCTCGGCCTCCTTCACTTTGCATCATAGGCCGCCTTGGCCTCATTATCGAGCCGCCGCCGCCGCCTCCGCCTTCTCTTGGCCGCTTTTTCGCAAAGATCGCCATCTCATCCGGGAGCTGGTCAAATTTTTCCATGGAAAGGAGCCGTCGGGGGATGAGCTTTCGATTGCCTCCCTGGTCGCCTCCTCGGCTTTGGTCCCGGAATTGGACGCACATTTTAGGGAGGAGATCATCCTGAAGCATTTCAATATCCTTCTCCTTTTGAGCAAGGATAGCTGTGTGTGTCCCCGAGCGCCTCCGCCCGGTTCGGGAACAGATCCTTCCACTCTTCCCTCTTGGCAACCACGGCGTCGTAAGCGCCCTTATACCTGTCCCGCTCCTCCATCATCTTGGCGTGGCGGCATCAACATCCTCAACTTTGGCCCTCTCGGCCACTAGCAGGCCTAGCGCCTTCTCGCCTTCCTCCACACGCTTCTCGGCGGCAAGGAGATCCCGCTTAGCCTTCTCGGCTTCCCCCTTCGCAGCAGAGAGATCAAGCTTAAGCTTTGCGATCGGGCCGGACCCCGATTTGGGCCATGGCCTTCTCTCGCTCCATGATGTGGGAGCCGGCTAGTTGGGTCCACTTCGCCAGCCTCTTATATATTTTCACACCCTCCGCCACAAGCTCGGTGGGAGGAATCTTCTGAGCCGAGGAGTCAACGGTGACATTTCTATCACCCGCCTTCTCAATAACCTTCTCAGTCGCTTCCCTAATTGCCGTTCGGTGAGAACGGCGTGCCGACGGTGGATCTACAAAAAATTTACACGAGCATCCATGTCACCATGCATTGACACGTCGAAAAGTCGTCATCGGGAATGTCCAACGAACCGGCTAAATCCGAACCACAAGTTAGATCCGTGCAGTTTGGACCCTCTTAGTTGGAGGGCTTGGCCGAGGCGGGCTTCTCCCCGACAACGGTGGAAGAGACGGTGGCTCTTTTCTCTTCTTTTGAGGAGAAGGATCCTTAGCAACGGTCACCACCCCTCGGTTCGTCGATGACCTCCACATGATCCTTCTCGCACCACCGGGGTCGAAGAGGGAGTAGACACGACGCCGCCGCCAACTTGACGCCTTCTTTGATCTCTTGCACGCCTCCGAGAACCCGTGCTTGGGCCGCCTCCGGATCCAACGCCCTCATCTGCTTGTCCATGAGTTCGTTGGGAGCCAGTCTACGATCACGAAGGTCAGCCGTAGGACGCCGCTGAACGACCTTCCCGTCCTTGTCAAGCCCTAACCTCTTCAAGGTCCTCTCAGACAGATCCTGGCCAAACCGATCTGTAAGAAATCAAACAAAAGTTACATAAAAGAAGTAAAACAAAGCTCCAAAACAGGAACATAACAGGCAAAGATGGGCCTCACACCGACCCCACTCACCCTGGTTGAGGGCCGGTATGAGGCCGACGCGGCAAAGCAGTTCATCTTGAAGAATAATCGAGTCGGGGCAGCCATCCCTTCCCAAAGATTTGCAGACGCTCGCCGCTCATCCGCGATGAAGAGGGACCATTGAAGCGTCCATCTTTGCCTTACCCCGGGAGATACATTCCTCATACTATTCTCGGTTCTCACACCGTAAGTAAACAGGGCTCTGGAAAGACCGAGGCAATGGGTAGTCCTCCGGCACCTGGACGTACACCCATCGCCGTTGCCAGTCTTTGCAAGAAGTAAGCTTGTTCACGGAGACATAGCCTGGCTCCATCTGTACGCTATACCACCCCACTTTACCGGCGATTGACGGCCGAAGACTATGGAGTCGGCGGAATAAGTTAACCGTAGGGGTCTCCCCCTTAAAGAGACAGAGCCACACAAAGTCGACTATCGTCCTCATGGCCAACGGATGCAGTTGGGCCACGGCAACGTTCATAGCTTTGATGATGGCCGCGACGTGTTCGTTCAAAAGTAAACCGAGCCCATACTCCAGGTGCCTCGATATATACGCCGATATGACCCGGGGAGGGCAACGGATCGCCCGACCCTCCTCGGGGATAACAATTTTATACCCCTCACCGAAGGAGAAATGACCTCCGAAAAGAGTCCCACCGGAGCAATTTGGCGAATTTATTGGTCCGGACACGGCCAAGACCATCGTGCGGGCCTCGCCATGATCCGGATAGACCGCCTCTCACCATCGAAGGAGTCCTCTCATCATCATCGGCATCATCATCCTCATCCTCCCATTCCTCTAAAATTGGTTGATCAACTACGGGAGAAGGAGACCTAGGGCCCCCAAATCTTATCGGGATGGCATCTAGTATCCCCTCCTCATCAAGACGCGACAGGGGAACCCCGGCGCAAATCACCGGGTCCCAGCATCGCGAGAAGACATGATAACAATGATTACGTAACAAAATAAGAAGTGAAAAAGTTTGTGTTTACCTTAAAGAAAAAAAAACACTCGCCGGGTCAAAGACGCTGAAGATTAGAAGAAAAGGAAGCCTTTGAAAGTTTAGAGAGATGAAGATTTTGGAGAAAATTTGAGAAAATAAAATTGGTGGCCAAAATCACGGAATAAGCGCCCTATTTATAGGAAAAAGCCCATGAAGAAGGACCAATCAGGGCACGGCCCATGAAGCACCAAACCAATCGGCAAACGGACACGTGTCGGACGTATGCAACCACGGAATGTCAATCGTTGCAAAGTTGAACGTCAATCAA
>NW_027413286.1:0-8419 GCF_048544455.1 Silene latifolia
AGAAACAAGCGTTGCATTTTACCTGAGTCGCCACCAATTTTTATGGGAAATTGGAACCGTTCAATACCTCGTGTCATGTCAAGACACAAAGTAGTGACATGAACACTAAGCAATCGTTACCCTTAGCATTCTATGTCTAGAATGACTCTCGTGGATGCCAATGAACACGGTGTTCCGTATATCTGGAGGTAAGGGATGAGGGTACGTATTAGGAAGCTCTTTTGATCGAACACCTAATCCCGCCCGCCTCGATATCGGCCTCTACTAATGATTAAGGAAGTTATTCGTACTCGATATATCGTCGGCTATATGCATGCAATGCAACATCCAAGTTTTAATCCTAGCATGTGAAGATTAGACTAGGTTGGTGAACAATTAATTATCATACAATTGGGTCGAAGTAGGATTTAGGGTTGATTTACATGTGAAAACATACAAATGCGATAAAAGAAATACAATAAAGAAAATTGCAATAATGAAAATTACATTAATTACAACGGAATAGGCGATTTATGTCGAAAACACCTTTAAAACGGATAATTTGAGAAAAAGAAATAATAGAATGAATTACGAACAGATCAGAAGGCGATAATACGATTATTAGTTATTAATACGTCAACTAAATAACTAAGTCAAGGCAAAAACGGAATTCAGAGAAATTCAACCGAATTCAGCATAGCAAGCAGCTGCGTCACATTTCTGACTCCGAACCATGTTTGTGAATGAATTGCGTGTTGTTAATACTCGTTGGTGAATTTAATGATTGATTAAATTATTTACTCGGATGAAAGTGATTAATAGGTTATTTAACATATGAATGGGTCATGAAAACAGTAAAACATGGATGAGACGGATTTAAACGAATTAACATAAGATGGATTAATTACAGGAGTGAAAAATATTAACAAACTAAACAAATTAAATCAATTAATTAAGTTAGATATGACGGATTAATGATGAATATGTGATAGATATGACAAATAACAGATGAAAACTATATCAAATACTTAATTCCTAAACTCAATATTGATGAATTGAATTTCTATAACCCTAATTGAATTTAATGACGAAAACCCGCAAATATTGGATTATATGATTAAAGCCGATTTGTGATGATTTAAAATATGTTAATGATGAATAATAAATATACATGTGAATTATATGCTATTATGATGACGAATTAACAAACAAACGAAACAAATAAAAGAAACTCGACGAATGAGAAAGGGACGAACGAAGAAGAAAGGAAGCACGAACTACTATAGCCTCACGAAGAGTCGCGAGCTAGAACTCGCGCTCCTTCGAAGAGGCGCAGCAACTTGTGCGCCCTTTCTCGACCGATTTATCTCTGGAAATCCGTAAAAGAGGTTTTAAAGCATGGTTTTAGAAATCGGTTTTAATTGGTATTTTCGACATAAACCTTACATTGATGATTACAAAAAATAAATACAATAAATAAAAGAAGGATTATACACCCTCAGACTTACATGTTGACGAAACGAGAAGGACTAAGATATCGATTAGTGATGCTCGACGCAGAATGCAAAGAAAGTGCCTCGTAAGAGGAAAACGATTAAGTTAATTAAGTTGATTGATGTGGAGTTGGTCAAATTGGTCGGTCATGCAAACGGGGAGGTGGCACTCGAAGGATCCGAGCTTACGTGGTGAAAGTTCAAGCACGTAGACGCCAAAAAGTAAGAACAAAGTCTAGAATGCAAAGGGAGAAGAGAAGGGCGGACACTCGCGTGAGAAATATGAGGAGCGAAGGCTCCTATTTATACTAATCACGTGGAGGAATTAGGGTTTCGGAGACTCTTTAGAAGTGAATCTTTAAAGATATGAAAAAGATACGAGAAATACGAGTAAAAGGGCTGGGAAGGGCGCAAAGAGCCCACTGCGTCTCTTGGAAGAGGCGCAGCACCTGCTGCGTCTGTTCCCAAGGGGTTTCCTCCTGCGGAGGAAAGATTTCCGTGTTTTAGTTATGGTAGGACGGAAATAATTCGGTTTTCCTTAATATCTTATGTGAATATTACGGGAAATTGTTTGCCAAAAGATAAAATTTATGAAATATGGAATAGAAATATCCGGAACATTCCAGAACATTCTGACTCGGGATTTAACGGTTATCAGAAAATGGAGACGGTTTTAGGCCCGGACTCCGAATGTACTCTAATTACTGTCAAAACGACCGTATCGGGACGTATGATACTGTCGTTTCGTACCAAAAATAAATACCTAAGTACAACTAACTAATAGCTAGTAGTAAGTAGGGTCGATCTCCACAGGGAGGCTAAGTTGCTATTTATCTGTCTAATTCGGTCTGTCAGGGTGTCACAGAAATGGGGGTTTTGTATTGATTGTGAACTAAACTACTGCAGCTAGAGGCAAGAGAAGAGGGATAAAGGAAATTATATTAAGAGAAAGGAAGTATGCTAGGAGTCGGCCTACCATGGCAGCTATCAGATCTTATACTATCGGGAATACTAAGGCGATTAGACTATTGATAAGAAGAGCTATGGTCGTCACCTTTCGGTCCTTAAACCGCCCTAGAGCGTAAACAGCTTAACTTTCGCCCTCACTGCAATACCCTATTGTAATTAAGCAAGCCTTCCCTTCCAATCTTTCGATCTAGGTCGGGGTTAACTAAATTTATGGTCTCCTGCATGCATTCATTCGACCGGATAACAATTAAATTGCCTAATACAATTCCTATCGCAAGACTAATCTATATAAGTCAATTAAAACATCGCTACCACGGCTTCCCTAATCCTAACATACTACGGAGTTTAGCTAGACATGGAGTAAATAAGAACAATAAATAAAGAGGGAGAGGGAATAATAAACATTAAATAAAAAGAGAGAAAAGAGAGAAGAAATTACTGATATAAATGATCCGGAAAACAAAGTAGAACAAAAGTAACAGTGTATGTGAAAGTGATAAAAGAGGAGAAGAGGGAGTCCTCCCGGATAAAAAGCATTACATAACTGACGTCCTAACTCCTATTTATAAGAAAATAGGAGTACAATTAAACCTAATGACGGAAAATAACTAAAAAGCCCAGCCTGTCAGCAATATTCACTCGATCAAGTAAACAAACCACTCGATCGAGCAAACTCAGCCAGAAAACAGCTCGATCGACCAAGTAAAGTGCTTGATCGAGTAAGTGCATATAAGGAACTGGTCGATCGACTACAAATTCTACTCGATCGACTGTTTATTCAACCTAAACCACTCGATCGAGTGGTAAACTACTCGATCAGGTGGATCTTGACTTCAGGAGCTTATAATTCTCGTTAAATTGACCTTGACTTGTCCTTTTAGCGCCCGAAACACCTTCACGCATCCCAAGACAGCAATATTTCCCGCTCCAAATTATCTCTTCCTCCAAATACATGCTAAACGGACGGTAAATGGCTTGATTTCACTCCTTTATGGTCCAATCCTGCAAATAAGACATAATAACCCAAAGTAGCATATTCGGGGCATTTCGTAGCATAAAACCACGACAAAAGCATAGAAATACGTGCATAAGTTAGGCTAAAAAGACTATATAAAATGCACGTATCAAATCTCCCCAAACCAAACCTTTACTCGTCCCCGAGTAAACTAAATGCAACTAAAGGAACGGAAAAAGATAACTCAGAGCTAGCTACAAATGCCCACTTAAGCCAATTTAATGCAAGCAAACTAACACTTATAGCAAGACAGTCAAATGCAAACGAGTTATAAGATGTTTATAATAAAGCTGAACCGTCGACCTTGCAAGACCTTTAACAATGGACTCTCACGGGTCACTCTTCTCTCATGAAGCAAAGGGTAAGCATATATGTGCAAGAGAGAGAGAGAGGAAAAGTCACTCACCTAGACTACAACCCACATAAACATGCATGCAACTAATATGATAGACAAGTCTAGCTACCGTACACACATTCCAACCAAACAAGGTCCTGTCACAGTCGAGGGCTTACAAAAATATGGTAAAGTGAGGCAATGGGTAAGAAAAGGCAAAACATGTTAAGGGAATGTGGAGGTATAGGTGATCAAGCTAGTACCTAAACAGAACCATATGAGACATATCCATTTCCAACTCAATTATGAATTAAACACATGCTCTTCATTTGGCACAAAACTCACCAAACCAAACTAGAAATACTCCTCAATTAATGTAAGATAGAACATAGGAGCAAAAACCGTCAACCAAACAACATTTCTTCTTTTTTTTTTCAAATTTTTCCTTTCTTTCTCTATTTTTTTTTTCGGTTTCTTCTTTTCTGATTTTTTTTCTTTTTTCATTTTTCAATTCCTTTTTTTCTCTTTTTCACGTCTTTTTTCTCATCAACCTCCTTTTCTTCATAAATACCAACTCCGAATCAATATGATATGAGCCAAAATTTGATACAATAAACAGTATACCGCAGAACAATCTAAACTAGCTTGACAAGGCAGGCTAAATTTGGGATGTAGTTAAGGGTCAACAGGCAAATTTGGCTAATGTGGAGTTAAATGGGTAAAAATGAAAGAAAAGGGAATATGTAAGCACCTCCCTGCATGTGACACCAACCACTAACCCGAATGTATGAAGGCAAAAAGCAATTGAATTTCATATACGTGCAAATTGATGATACATGTTATGCAAGGAGTAACTACTCACAATCCTACATGAAACCGGTCATAAATGATTTTTGATTAATAAGGCTCTAATCCTTAGAAATTATAAGTAGGTTGCCAAAATTTCAGGTCAAGTCTATTCGTTCAGCTAAATTAAACATTAACTCGTAGATATGCAATAAGACAAAGCTAATAAGATAACAGTTTAATGCAAGGCTTAAGCAAAAAGACAGTTGCAGTGCAATTTCATCATTGAAATCTACCATTCCGACTCAACCTATATGCTAAATTAAACGTGCAAATTTTTGAATTTTATCAATTTTTCAAATTTTTATTGAATTTTTTTGAATTTTAACGAAAATAAACAACAATGCAAACATAAATTAAACATGATAACAGAAATGTAATAAAAACAAGATGCAGACACAGATATGGATGCATAACCTCTCCAAACCAAACCGTACAATGCCCCCATTGTACCAAAACATGGAAAGGAAATGCAAACTGAAGGAGAAAGAGAGTAAAAGCGAAAAAACTCACAAAATGCGCGAATAAGGGGACCTCCCCAAACCGACCATGAACATGGGAGGTTGCTAAAGCCCGGAAAACCTTCTCAGGAAGCTAATCCAAGTCAATAACACTCGATATCCGTCCAACAGTGGTCGATCGAGTGAGTGGGCATCCAAGAACTGCTCGACCGAATGGTGCTGTGGTCGATCGAGTGGTTTTCTTTCTGCAGGTGGTCGATCGAGTAGATGAAATGCTCGATCGAATGGATTTAGCAGCACAAGTGCTCGATCGAGTACAAAAAGTACTCGATCGAGTGATCCGCAGCGTATTCTTGCATAATGCAATGAAAAACAGCCCGCAACTGATAAGACAAGCATACTGAGATAGTCTATGGTATAAAACCATTTATTACAACTTAAAGTAAATAAAAATGCAAAATAAAATCGCCGGGTTGCCTCCCGGGTAGCGCTAGCTTCAGTCAGGTCCCAGCTTCGACCTTCTTTTTCTTTGAGCCTCTCTAATTAATCGCAATCAAAACAGCTCAAAGCGCGCAACATTAAATCATAAACCTGCGCATGTGCTACACAAAAGCATAAGTAGCACAAAAGTGGATTACAGAAATAGGAAATAAAAATGTTTAACTTTTTAAGCCGAACAAATTGCCTATGAGCGCTCCTAAATTTATCCACAAAATATAGGAGCGCGGGAGCAATTAGCGATAATCTAGGGCTCCATCTCAGATTAACAGTTTAGAAATGATGAGAACGGTGAAAAATTGTTATTTTACGCGTCCACATGTGAGAGGGTGTAGCATTAAAAGAAGGAGCACAAATTAAACGAGGCAACATACTGTTTAAACAAACAATAATGAAATTATCGCTTACTACCTCAGGTTGGTTGCTCTCAACGACCGAATCACTGACAAAGGAATGCATTACCTCATCCGTGCTAGGAGCAATTACCGTCTCAGCTGCTTCTTCATCAACCTCCTCAGTGGAATCCATCTCGTAAATCGCAGCTTCAAGTGTATCCGACTCGGCTGTGAATAAGGGAGATTTACCGTAATCGTCATCATCGTCAAAATCGTCATTCAAAGTGAACCCAAGTGACGAATCAAAGCTCCCCATGGCCAAATCAGTCGATCGAGCAAAATAGTCACTCGATCGACCACCTTCCTCCCGCATTTCACTCGATCGAGTAACAAAATCACTCGATCGAGAACTATCCTCCTGCATGTCACTCGATCGAGAAGAGATATTACTCGATCGAGGACTTTTTTCATGTACAACGCTGATATCCTCGCATACACTCTGGAAATACGATAAAAATTCGTCATCCGAAATATAGAAATCATTTTCAGCATTGGGCAACGCGGGTTCTTCATGGGAAAACCCGCTCTTGGTCAAGCACACCTCTTCTGGTTGCCGAGCAACCAACCCAGCTGTTAACCGAGCAATTTCAGACTGCAACTCGGCAATTTCAGTGACTTGAGCACCCATATATCTACCATATTCTAGAATTAAGGATTTCGACTCGCGATTTCTTTTTCTCGTATATCACGAGGATCTTGTCATGCGGTGGCCATTGATGGGGTGGATGTGGCGGCACAACTACAACTGCATTGTGCTCAGCAGCACCACATCCCCAAGATTTCTTCCTTTCCCAACTAGCAGGTTTCTCAGCTTGGGCTTCAAACTAAGCAATTAGTCGGGAGACAGATGTCATCTTGGCAAGAGGGATCGAAGGTTCTCAAGCCTTCCCTTCGATAATGTCCCTCAGTAGCCTGTCTAATAAACCTGTAGGCCTATCAAAACAACACTAAAGAAAAAGATAAGAACAGCCTCAAGGTACTTAGTCTTCCCTTGAGGCGAAAGAGCAAACAAAATAAAACAGATAAAAAGCGTCGCCTCCCCGGCAACGGCGCCAAAATTTGATACTGTCGTTTCGTACCAAAAATAAATACCTAAGTACAACTAACTAATAGCTAATAGTAAGTAGGGTCGATCTCCACAGGGAGGCTAAGTTGCTATTTATCTGTCTAATTCGGTCTGTCAGGGTGTCACAGAAATGGGGGTTTTGTATTGATTGTGAACTAAACTACTGCAGCTAAAGGCAAGAGAAGAGGGATAAAGGAAATTATATTAAGAGAAAGGAAGTATGCTAGGAGTCGGTCTACCGTGGCAGCTATCAGATCTTATACTATCGGGAATACTAAGGCGATTAGACTATTGATAAGAAGAGCTATGGTCGTCACCTTTCGGTCCTTAAACCGCCCTAGGCGTAAACGGCTTTAACTTTCGCCCTCACTGCAATACCCTATTGTAATTAAGCAAGCCTTCCCTTCCAATCTTTCGATCTAGGTCGGGGTTAACTAAATTTATGGTCTCCTGCATAAATTCATTCGACCGGATAACAATTAAATTGCCTAATACAATTCCTATCGCAAGACTAATCTATATAAGTCAATTAAAACATCGCTACCACGGCTTCCCTAATCCTAACATACTACGGAGTTTAGCTAGACATGGAGTAAATAAGAACAATAAATAAAGAGGGAGAGGGAATAATAAACATTAAATAAAAAGAGAGAAAAGAGAGAAGAAATTACTGATATAAATGATCCGGAAAACAAAGTAGAACAAAAGTAACAGTGTATGTGAAAGTGATAAAAGAGGAGAAGAGGGAGTCCTCCCGGATAAAAAGCATTACATAACTGACGTCCTAACTCCTATTTATAAGTAAATAGGAGTACAATTAAACCTAATGACGGAAAATAACTAAAAAGCCCAGCCCGTCAGCAATATTCACTCGATCGAGTAAAGAAACCACTCGATCGAGCAAACTCAGCCAGAAAACAGCTCGATCGACCAAGTGAAGTGTTCGATCGAGTAAGTGCATATAAGGAACTGGTCGATCGACTACAAATTCTACTCGATCGATCGTTTATTCAACCTAAACCACTCGATCGAGTGGTAAACTACTCGATCAGTGGATCTTGATCAGGAGCTTATAATTCTGCGTTAAATTGACCTTGACTTGTCCTTTTAGCGCCCGAAACACCTTCACGCATCCCAAGACAGCAATATTTCCCGCTCCAAATTATCTCTTCCTCCAAATGCATGCTAAAAGGACGGTAAATGGCTTGATTTCACTCCTTTATGGTCCAATCCTGCAAATAAGACATAATAACCCAAAGTAGCATATTCGGGGCATTTCGTAGCATAAAACCACGACAAAAGCATAGAAATACGTGCATAAGTTAGGCTAAAAGACTATATAAAAATGCACGTATCAACGTAG